>NW_028153857.1:0-129000 GCF_964211835.1 Anser anser | reverse complement strand
AGTGCACTCTCTGCACTCACCGGGGTGCATCCCCAGTGGTGCCAGTGTACTCTCTGGACTCACTGCAGTGCATCCCCAGTGGTGCCAGTGCACTCTCTGGACTCACTGCACTGCATCCCCAGTGGTGCGAGTGCACTCTGAACTCAACGCACTGCATCCCCAGTGGTGCCAGTGCACTCTCTGGACTCACTGCACTGCATCCCCAGTGGTGCCAGTGACCTCTCTGGACTCACTGCACTGCATCCGCAGTGGTGCCAGTACACTCTCTGGACTCACTGCACTACATCCCCAGTGGTGCCAGTGCACTCTCTGGAATCACTGCACTGCATCCCCAGTTGTGCCACTGCACTCTCTGGACTCACTGCACTGCATCCCCAGTGGTGCCAGTGCACTCTCTGGACTCACTGCCCTGCATCCCCAATGGTGCCAGTGCACTCTTTGGACTCAGTGCACTGCATCCCCAGTGGTGCAAGGGCACTCTCTGGACTCACTGCACTGCATCCCCAGTGGTGCCGGGGCACTCTCTGGACTCACTGCACTGCATCCCCAGTGGTGCCAGTGCCCTCTGTGGACTCACTGCACTGCATCCCCAGTGGTGCCAGTGCACTCTCTGGACTCACTGCACTGCATCCCCAGTGGTGACAGTGCACTCTATGGACTTGCCGGGGTGCATCCCCAGTGGTGCCAGTGCACTCTCTGGACTCACTGCAGTGCATCCCCATTGGTGCCAGTGCACTCTCTGGACTCAGTGCACTGCATCCCCAGTGGTGTCAGTGCACTCTCTGGACTCACTGCACTGCATCCCCTGTGGTGCCAGTGCCCTCTGTGGACTCTCTGCTCTGCATCCCCAGTGGTGCCAGTGCACTCTCTGGACACACCGCACTGCATCCCCAGTGGTGCCAGTGCACTCTCTGAGCTCACTGCACTGCATCCCCAGTGGTGCCAGTGCACTCTATGGACTCACTGCACTGCATCCCCAGTGGTGCCAGTGCACTCTCTTTACTCACTGTACTGCATCCCCAGTGGTGCCAGTGCACTCTCTGGACTCACTGCACTGCATCCCCAGTGGTGCCAGTGCACTCTCTGCACTCACTGCACTGCATCCCCAGTGGTGCCAGTGCACTCTCTGGACTCACTGCAGTGCATCCCCAGTGGTGCCAGTGCACTCTCTGGACTCACGGCAGTGCATCCCCACTGGTGCCAGTGCACTCTCTGGACTCACGGCAGTGCATCCCCAGTGGTGCCAGTGCACTCTCTGGACTCAGTGCGCTGCATCCCCAGTGGTGCCAGTGCACTCTCTGGACTCACTGCATTGCGTCCCCAGTGGTGCCAGTGCACTCTCTGGACTCACTGCATTGCGTCCCCAGTGGTGCCAGTGCACTCTCTGGAGTCACCGGGGTGCATCCCCAGAGGTGCCAGTGCACTCTCTGGACTTGCCGGGGTGCATCCCCAGTGGTGCCAGTGCACTCTCTGGAGTCACCGGGGTGCATCCCCAGAGGTGCCAGTGCACTCTCTGGACTCACTGCACTACATCCCCAGTGGTGCCTGTTCACTCTCTGGACTCACTGAACTGAATCCCCAGTGGTGCCAGTGCACTCTCTGGACTCGCTGTACTGCATCCCCAGTGGTGCCTGTGAAGTCTCTGGACTCACTGCAGTGCATCCCCAGTGGTGCCAGTGCAATCTCAGGACTCACAGCAGTGCAGCTCCAGTTGGTGCCAGTGCACTCTCTGGACTCACTGCACTGCATCCCCAGTGGTGCCAGTGCACTCTCTGGACTCACTGCATTGCATCCCCAGTGGTGCCAGTGTACTCTCTGGACTCAGTGCGCTGCATCCCCAGTGGTGCCAGTGCACTCTCTGGACTTGCCGGGGTGCATCCCCAGTGGTGCCAGTGCACACTCTGGACTCACTGCATTGCATCCCCAGTGGGGCCAGTGCACTCTCTGGACTCACTGCAGTGCATCCCCAGTGGTGCAAGTGCACTCTCTGGACTCACTGCAGTGCATCCCCAATAGTACCAGTACACTCTCTGGACTCACTGCACTGCATCCCCACTGGTGCCAGTGCACTCTCTGGACTCACTGCAGTGCATCCCCACTGGTGCCAGTGCACTCTCTGGAGTCACCGGGGTGCATCCCCAGAGATGCCAGTGCACTCTCTGGACTTGCCGGGGTGCATCCCCAGTGGTGCCAGTGCACTCTCTGGAGTCACCGGGGTGCATCCCCAGAGGTGCCAGTGCACTCTCTGGACTCACTGCACTACATCCCCAGTGGTGCCAGTTCACTCTCTGGACTGACTGTACTGCATCCCCAGTGGTGCCTGTGAAGTCTCTGGACTCACTGCACTGCATCCCCAGTGGTGCCAGTGCACTCTCTGGACTCACTGCATTGTATCCAAAGTGGTGCCAGTGCACTCTCTGGACTCACTGCAGTGCATCCCCTGTGGTGCCATTGCACTCTCAGGACTCACTGCACTGCATCCCCAGTGGTGCCAGTGCACTCTCTGGACTCACTGCACTGCATCCCCAGTGGTGCCTGTGAAGTCTCTGGTCTCACTGCACTGCATCCCCAGTGGTGCATGTGCACTCTCTGGACTCACTGCACTGCATCCCCATTGCTGACAGTGCCCTCTCTGGACTCAGTGCACTGCATCCCCAGTGGTGCCACTGCACTCTCTGGACTCACTGCACTGCATCCCCAGTGGTGCCAGTGGCTCTCTGGACTCATTGCACTGCATCACCAGTGGTGCCAGTGCACTCTCTGGACTCACTGCACTGCATCCCCAGTGGTGCCAGTGCACTCTCTGGACACACTGCACTGCATCACCAGTGGTGCCAGTGCACTCTGTGGACTCACTGCACTGCATCCCCAGTGGTGCCAGTGCACTCTCTGGACTCACTGAACTGCATCCCCAAGGTGCCAGTGCACTCTCTGGACTCACTGCACTGCATCCCCAGTGGTGCCAGTGCACTCTCTGGACTCACTGCACTGCATCCCCAGTGGTGCCAGTGCACTCTCTGGACTCACTGCACTGCATCCCCAGTGGTGCCACTGCACTCTCTGAAAACACCGGGGTGCAACCGCAGCGGTGCCAGTGCACTCTCTGCACTCACGGCACTGCATCCCCAGTGGTGCCAGTGCACTCCCTGGACTCACTGCAGTGTATCCCCTGTGGTGCCAGTGCACTCTCTGGACTCAGTGCACTGCATCACAGTGGTGCCAGTGCACTCTCTGGACTCACTGCAGTGCATCCCCAGTGGTGCCAGTGCACTCTCTGGACTCACGGCACTGCATCCCAGTGGTGCCAGTGCACTCTCTGGACTCACTGCAGTGCATCCCCAGTGGTGCCAGTGCACTCTCTGGACTCACTGCACTGCATCCCCAGTGGTGCCAGTGCACTCTCTGGACTCACTGCACTGCATCCCCAGTGGTGCCAGTGCACTCTGTGGACTCACTGCAGTGCATCCCCAGTGGTGCCAGTGCACTCTCTGGACTCACTGCAGTGCAACCCCAATGGTGCCAGTGCATTCTCTTTACTCACTGCAGTGCATCCCCAGTGGTGCCAGTGCACTCTCTGGACTCACTGCACTGCATCCCCAGTGGTGCCAGTGCAGTCTCTGGACTCACTGCAGTCCATCCCCAGTGGTGCCAGTGCACTCTCTGGACTCACTGCACTGCATCCCCAGTGGTGCCAGTACACTCTCTGGACTCACGGCAGTGCATCCCCAGTGGTGACAGTGCACTCTCTGGACTCACTGCACTGCATCCCTAGTGGTGCCAGTGCACTCTCTGGACTCACTGCACTGCATCCCCAGTGGTGCCAGTGCACTCTCTGGACTCACTGCACTGCATCCCCAGTGGTGCCAGTGCACTCTCTGGACTCACTGCACTGCATCCCCAAGGGTGCCAGTGCACTCTCTGGACTCACGGCAGTGCATCCCCAGTGGTGCCAGTGCACTCTCTGGACTCACTGCAGTGCATCCCCTGTGGTGCCAGTGCACTCTCTGGACTCACTGCACTGCATCCCCACTGGTGCCAGTGCACTCTCTGGACTTACCGGGGTGCATCCCCAGTGGTGCCAGTGCACTCTCTGCACTCACTGCAGTGCATCCCCAGTGGTGCCAGTGCACTGTCTGGACTCACTGCATTCCCAGTGGTGCCAGGGCACTCTCTGGACTCACTGCACTGCATCCCCAGTGGTGCCTGTGAAGTCTCTGGAGTCACTGCAGTGCATCCCCAATGGTGCCAGTGCACTCTCTGGACTCACTGCACTGCATCCCCAGTGGTGCCACTGTACTCTCTGGACTCACTGCACTGCATCCCCAGTGGTGCCAGTGCCCTCTGTGGACTCACTGTACTACATCCCCAGTGGTGCCAGTGCACTCTCTGGACTCACTGCACTGCATCCCCAGTGGTGCCAGTGCACTCTCTGGACTCACTGCACTGCATCCCCAGTGGTGCCAGTGCATACTCTGGACTCACTGCAGTGCATCCCCAGTGGTGCTAGTGCCCTCTCTGGACTCACTGCACTGCATCCCCTGTGGTGCCAAGGCACTCTCTGGACTCACTGCACTGCGTTGCCATTGGTGCCAGTGCACTCTCTGGACTCATTGCAGTGCATCCCCAGTGGTGCCAATGCACTCTCTGGACTCACTGCACTGCATCCCCAGTGGTGCCAGTGCACTCTCTGGAGTCACTGCACTGCATCCCCAGTGGTGCCAGTGCACTCTCAGGAGTCACTGCGCTGCATCCCCAGTGGTTCCAGTGCACTCTCTGGACTCACTGCACTGCATCCCCAGTGGTGCCAGTGCACTCTCTGGACTCACTGCACTGCATCCCCAGTGGTGCCAGTGCACTCTGTGGACTCACTGCAGTGCATCCCCAGTGGTGCCAGTGCACTCTCTGGACTCACTGCAGTGCAACCCCAATGGTGCCAGTGCATTCTCTTTACTCACTGCAGTGCATCCCCAGTGGTGCCAGTGCACTCTCTGGACTCACTGCACTGCATCCCCAGTGGTGCCAGTGCACTCTCTGGACACACTGCAGTACATCCCCAGTGGTGCCAGTGCACTCTCTGGACTCACTGCACTGCATCCACAGTGGTGCCAGTGCACTCTCTGGACTCACTGCAGTGCATCCCCAGTGGTGCCAGTGCACTCTCTTTACTCACTGCACTGCATCCCCAGTGGTGCCAGTGCACTCTCTGGACTCACTGTACTGCATCCCCAGTGGTGCCAGTGCACTCTCTGGACTCACTGCACTGCATCCCCAGTGGTGCCAGTGCACTCTCTGGACTCACTGCACTGCATCCCCAGTGGTGCCAGTGCACTCTCTGGACTCACTGCACTGCATCCCCAAGGGTGCCAGTGCACTCTCTGGACTCACGGCAGTGCATCCCCAGTGGTGCCAGTGCACTCTCTGGACTCACTGCACTGCATCCCCAGTGGTGCCAATGCACTCTCTGGACTCACGGCACTGCATCCGCAGTGGTGCCAATGCACTCTCTGGACTCACTGCACTGCATCCCCAGTGGTGCCAGTGCACTCTCAGGAGTCACTGCGCTGCATCCCCAGCGGTGACAGTGCACTCTCTGGACTCACCGGGGTGCATCCCCAGTGGTCCCAGTGCACTCTCTGGACTCACTGCACTGCATCCCCAGTGGTGCCAGTGCCCTCTGTGGACTCACTGCACTGCATCCCCAGTGGTGCCAGTGCACTCTCTGGACACACCGCACTGCATCCGCAGTACTGCCAGTGCACTCTCTGAGCTCACTGCACTGCATCCCCAGTGGTGCCAGTGCACTCTCTTTACTCACTGCACTGCATCTCCAGTGGTGCCAGTGCACTCTCTGGACTCACTGCACTGCATCCCCAGTGGTGCCAGTGCACTCTCTGGACTCACTGCAGTGCATCTCCAGTGGTGCCAGTGCACTCTCTGGACTCACGGCAGTGCATCCCCAGTGGTGCCAGTGCACTCTCTGGACTCACTGCACTGCATCAACAGTGGTGCCAGTGCACTCTCTGGACTCACTGCAGTGCATCCCCAGTGGTGCCAGTGCAGTCTCTGTGTTAGTGTTGGGGAGAATCGAATGGATGTTTTACTAATGTCTCTTAGGTAATGGGACCTACAGTATAATTAAGCATTGCCAAATGTACTTACATTATCAATTAATCTATGTATACTGGATACTTAGGGAGTACATTGAACAATCAAAAGAATCATTGAAGGGGAACCTTGGAAGGGAACAGGTACAACCTGACCTTGGAAAAGGGCCTGGAAATGATGAAATGAGTTGAAGCAGAACCAAGAAGCGGAGGGAGCATGCGTCGAGTAAGAAAGGTGAAAAGTTTAGCGGAGAGGAAGACTCCTTACTTCATCTGGACGACCACCTGGATGACCTACCAGAGTGCGCCACGCATGTGCTAAGGGGAGGGGAGCTAATTAGAATGAAAAGCGAGGCTGCTGTTGCAACCTGTAATGAATATGTATACCTGACGCAATATTGTATGTATAAATAACGGCTGGGAAGTAACGGGACTTGAAGCCAGATTTGGGCACCTGCCCCGGCTTCCAGCGCTGAATAAAGCACCTTCATATAATCACTTGGTGATTATGTGGTTGCTAGGCTAACATCTGGACTCACTGAAGTGCATCCCCAGTGGTGCCAGTGCACTCTCTGGAGTCACTGCACTGCATCAACAGTGGTGCCAGTGCCCTCTCTGGACTCACTGCAGTGCATCCCCAGTGGTGCCAGTGCCCTCTGTGGACTCACTGCACTGCATCCCCAGCGGTGACAGTGCACTCTCTGGACTTGCCGGGGTGAATCCCCAGTGGTGCCAGTGCACTCTCTGGACTCACCGGGGTGCATCCCCATTGGTGCCAGTGCACTCTCTGGACTCACTGCACTGCATCCCCAGTGGTGCCAGTGCACTCTGTGGACTCACTGCACTGCATCCCCAGTGGTGCCAGTGCACTCTCTGGACACACCGCACTGCATCCGCAGTACTGCCAGTGCACTCTCTGAGCTCACTACACTGCATCCCCAGTGGTGCCAGTGCACTCTCTTTACTCACTGCACTGCATCCCCAGTGGTGCCAGTGCACTCTCTGGACTCACTGCACTGCATCCCCAGTGGTGCCAGTGCACTCTCTGGACTCACTGCAGTGCATCCCCAGTGGTGCCAGTGCACTCTCTGGACTCACGGCAGTGCATCCCCAGTGGTGCCAGTGCACTCTCTGGACTCACTGCACTGCATCAACAGTGGTGCCAGTGCACTCTCTGGACTCACTGCACTGCATCCCCAGTGGTGCCAGTGCAGTCTCTGTGTTAGTGTTGGGGAGAATCGAATGGATGTTTTACTAATGTCTCTTAGGTAATGGGACCTACAGTATAATTAAGCATTGCCAAATGTACTTACATTATCAATTAATCTATGTATACTGGATACTTAGGGAGTACATTGAACAATCAAAAGAATCATTGAAGGGGAACCTTGGGAGGGAACAGGTACAACCTGACCTTGGATAAGGGCCTGGAAATGATGAAATGAGTTGAAGCAGAACCAAGAAGCGGAGGGAGCATGCGTCGAGTAAGAAAGGTGAAAAGTTTAGCGGAGAGGAAGACTCCTTACTTCATCTGGACGACCACCTGGACGACCACCAGAGTGCGCCATGCATGTGCTAAGGGGAGGGGAGCTAATTAGAATGAAAAGCGAGGCTGCTGTTGCAACCTGTAATGAATATGTATACCTGACGCAATATTGTATGTATAAATAACGGCTGGGAAGTAACGGGACTTGAAGCCAGATTTGGGCACCTGCCCCGGCTTCCAGCGCTGAATAAAGCACCTTCATATAATCACTTGGTGATTATGTGGTTGCTAGGCTAACATGTGGACTCACTGCAGTGCATCCCCAGTGGTGCCAGTGCACTCTCTGGAGTCACTGCAGCGCATCCCCAGTGGTGCGAGTGCACTCTCTGGACTCACTGCACTGCATCCCCAGTGGTGCCAGTGCACTCTCTGGACTCACTGCACTGCATCCCCAGTGGTGCCAGTGCACTCTCTGGACTCACTGCAGTGCATCCCCAGTGGTGCCAGTGCAATCTCTGGACTCACGGCAGTGCATCCCCAGTGGTGCCAGTGCACTCTCTGGACTCACTGCACTGCATCCCCAGTGGTGCCAGTGCACTCTCTGTACTCACTGCACTGCATCCCCAGTGGTGCCAGTGCACTCTCTGGACTTGCCGAGGTGCATCCCCAGTGGTGCCAGTGCACTCTCTGGACTCACTGCAGTGCATCCCCAGTGGTGCCAGTGCACTGTCTGGACTCACTGCATTCCCAGTGGTGCCAGGGCACTCTCTGGACTCACTGCACTGCATCCCCAGTGGTACCTGTGAAGTCTCTGGACTCACTGCAGTGCATCCCCAATGGTGCCAGTGCACTCTCTGGACTCACTGCACTGCATCCCCAGTGGTGCCAGTGCACTCTCTGGACTTGCCGGGGTGAATCCCCAGTGGTGCCAGTGCACTCTCTGGACTCACTGCAGTGCATCCCCAGTGGTGCCAGTGCACTGTCTGGACTCACTGCATTCCCAGTGGTGCCAGGGCACTCTCTGGACTCACTGCACTGCATCCCCAGTGCTGCCTGTGAAGTCTCTGGAGTCACTGCAGTGCAACCCCAACGGTGCCAGTGTACTCTTTGGACTGACTGCACTGCATCCCCAGTGGTGCCGCTGTACTCTCTGGACTCACTGCACTGCATGCCCAGTGGTGCCAGTGCCCTCTGTGGACTCACTGCACTACATCCCCAGTGGTGCCACTGCACTCTCTGGACTCACTGCACTGCATCCCCAGTGGTGCCAGTGCACTCTCTGGACTCACTGCACTGCATCCCCAGTGGTGCCAGTGCATACTCTGGACTCACTGCAGTGCATCCCCAGTGGTGCTAGTGCACTCTCTGGACTCACTGCACTGCATCCCCTGTGGTGCCAAGGCACTCTCTGGACTCACTGCACTGCGTTGCCATTGGTGCCAGTGCACTCTCTGGACTCATTTCAGTGCATCCCCAGTGGTGCCAATGCACTCTCTGGACTCACGGCACTGCATCCGCAGTGGTGCCAATGCACTCTCTGGACTCACTGCACTGCATCCCCAGTGGTGCCAGTGCACTCTCAGGAGTCACTGCGCTGCATCCCCAGCGGTGACAGTGCACTCTCTGGACTCACCGGGGTGCATCCCCAGTGGTCCCAGTGCACTCTCTGGACTCACTGCACTGCATCCCCAGTGGTGCCAGTGCCCTCTGTGGACTCACTGCACTGCATCCCCAGTGGTGCCAGTGCACTCTCTGGACACACCGCACTGCATCCGCAGTACTGCCAGTGCACTCTCTGAGCTCACTGCACTGCATCCCCAGTGGTGCCAGTGCACTCTCTTTACTCACTGCACTGCATCCCCAGTGGTGCCAGTGCACTCTCTGGACTCACTGCACTGCATCCCCAGTGGTGCCAGTGCACTCTCTGGACTCACTGCAGTGCATCTCCAGTGGTGCCAGTGCACTCTCTGGACTCACGGCAGTGCATCCCCAGTGGTGCCAGTGCACTCTCTGGACTCACTGCACTGCATCAACAGTGGTGCCAGTGCACTCTCTGGACTCACTGCAGTGCATCCCCAGTGGTGCCAGTGCAGTCTCTGTGTTAGTGTTGGGGAGAATCGAATGGATGTTTTACTAATGTCTCTTAGGTAATGGGACCTACAGTATAATTAAGCATTGCCAAATGTACTTACATTATCAATTAATCTATGTATACTGGATACTTAGGGAGTACATTGAACAATCAAAAGAATCATTGAAGGGGAACCTTGGAAGGGAACAGGTACAACCTGACCTTGGAAAAGGGCCTGGAAATGATGAAATGAGTTGAAGCAGAACCAAGAAGCGGAGGGAGCATGCGTCGAGTAAGAAAGGTGAAAAGTTTAGCGGAGAGGAAGACTCCTTACTTCATCTGGACGACCACCTGGATGACCTACCAGAGTGCGCCACGCATGTGCTAAGGGGAGGGGAGCTAATTAGAATGAAAAGCGAGGCTGCTGTTGCAACCTGTAATGAATATGTATACCTGACGCAATATTGTATGTATAAATAACGGCTGGGAAGTAACGGGACTTGAAGCCAGATTTGGGCACCTGCCCCGGCTTCCAGCGCTGAATAAAGCACCTTCATATAATCACTTGGTGATTATGTGGTTGCTAGGCTAACATCTGGACTCACTGAAGTGCATCCCCAGTGGTGCCAGTGCACTCTCTGGAGTCACTGCACTGCATCAACAGTGGTGCCAGTGCCCTCTCTGGACTCACTGCAGTGCATCCCCAGTGGTGCCAGTGCCCTCTGTGGACTCACTGCACTGCATCCCCAGCGGTGACAGTGCACTCTCTGGACTTGCCGGGGTGAATCCCCAGTGGTGCCAGTGCACTCTCTGGACTCACCGGGGTGCATCCCCATTGGTGCCAGTGCACTCTCTGGACTCACTGCACTGCATCCCCAGTGGTGCCAGTGCCCTCTGTGGACTCACTGCACTGCATCCCCAGTGGTGCCAGTGCACTCTCTGGACACACCGCACTGCATCCGCAGTACTGCCAGTGCACTCTCTGAGCTCACTACACTGCATCCCCAGTGGTGCCAGTGCACTCTCTTTACTCACTGCACTGCATCCCCAGTGGTGCCAGTGCACTCTCTGGACTCACTGCACTGCATCCCCAGTGGTGCCAGTGCACTCTCTGGACTCACTGCAGTGCATCCCCAGTGGTGCCAGTGCACTCTCTGGACTCACGGCAGTGCATCCCCAGTGGTGCCAGTGCACTCTCTGGACTCACTGCACTGCATCAACAGTGGTGCCAGTGCACTCTCTGGACTCACTGCACTGCATCCCCAGTGGTGCCAGTGCAGTCTCTGTGTTAGTGTTGGGGAGAATCGAATGGATGTTTTACTAATGTCTCTTAGGTAATGGGACCTACAGTATAATTAAGCATTGCCAAATGTACTTACATTATCAATTAATCTATGTATACTGGATACTTAGGGAGTACATTGAACAATCAAAAGAATCATTGAAGGGGAACCTTGGGAGGGAACAGGTACAACCTGACCTTGGATAAGGGCCTGGAAATGATGAAATGAGTTGAAGCAGAACCAAGAAGCGGAGGGAGCATGCGTCGAGTAAGAAAGGTGAAAAGTTTAGCGGAGAGGAAGACTCCTTACTTCATCTGGACGACCACCTGGACGACCACCAGAGTGCGCCATGCATGTGCTAAGGGGAGGGGAGCTAATTAGAATGAAAAGCGAGGCTGCTGTTGCAACCTGTAATGAATATGTATACCTGACGCAATATTGTATGTATAAATAACGGCTGGGAAGTAACGGGACTTGAAGCCAGATTTGGGCACCTGCCCCGGCTTCCAGCGCTGAATAAAGCACCTTCATATAATCACTTGGTGATTATGTGGTTGCTAGGCTAACATGTGGACTCACTGCAGTGCATCCCCAGTGGTGCCAGTGCACTCTCTGGAGTCACTGCAGCGCATCCCCAGTGGTGCGAGTGCACTCTCTGGACTCACTGCACTGCATCCCCAGTGGTGCCAGTGCACTCTCTGGACTCACTGCACTGCATCCCCAGTGGTGCCAGTGCACTCTCTGGACTCACTGCAGTGCATCCCCAGTGGTGCCAGTGCAATCTCTGGACTCACGGCAGTGCATCCCCAGTGGTGCCAGTGCACTCTCTGGACTCACTGCACTGCATCCCCAGTGGTGCCAGTGCACTCTCTGTACTCACTGCACTGCATCCCCAGTGGTGCCAGTGCACTCTCTGGACTTGCCGAGGTGCATCCCCAGTGGTGCCAGTGCACTCTCTGGACTCACTGCAGTGCATCCCCAGTGGTGCCAGTGCACTGTCTGGACTCACTGCATTCCCAGTGGTGCCAGGGCACTCTCTGGACTCACTGCACTGCATCCCCAGTGGTACCTGTGAAGTCTCTGGACTCACTGCAGTGCATCCCCAATGGTGCCAGTGCACTCTTTGGACTCACTGCACTGCATCCCCAGTGGTGCCACTGTACTCTCCGGACTCACTGCACTGCATCCCCAGTGGTGCCAGTGCCCTCTGTGGACTCACTGCACTACATCCCCAGTGGTGCCAGTGAACTCTCTGGACTCACTGCACTGCATCCCCAGTGGTGCCAGTGCACTCTCTGGACTCACTGCAGTGCATCCCCAGTGGTGCTAGTGCACTCTCTGGACTCACTGCAGTGCATCCCCAGTGGAGCTAGTGCACTCTCTGGACTCACTGCACTGCGTTGCCATTGGTGCCAGTGCACTCTCTGGACTCATTGCACTGCATCCCCAGTGGTGCCAGTGCACTCTCTGGACTCACTGCACTGCATCCCCAGTGGTGCCAGTGCACTCTCAGGAGTCACTGCGCTGCATCCCCAGTGGTTCCAGTGCACTCTCTGGACTCACTGCACTGCAACTCCAGTGGTGCCAGTGCACTCTGTGGACTCACTGCACTGCATCCCCAGTGGTGCCAGTGCACTCTGTGGACTCACTGCACTGCATCCCAGGTGGTGCCAGTGCACTCTCTGGACTCACTGCAGTGCATCGCCAGTGGTGCCAGTGCACTCTCTGGACTCACTGCAGTGCATCGCCTGTGGTGCCAGTGCCCTCTCTGGACTCACTGCACTGCATCCCCAGTGGTGCCAGTGCAGTCTCTGTGTTAGTGTTGGGGAGAATCGAATGGATGTTTTACTAATGTCTCTTAGGTAATGGGACCTACAGTATAATTAAGCATTGCCAAATGTACTTACATTATCAGTTAATCTATGTATACTGGATACTTAGGGAGTACATTGAACAATCAAAAGAATCATTGAAGGGGAACCTTGGGAGGGAACAGGTACAACCTGACCTTGGAAAAGGGCCTGGAAATGATGAAATGAGTTGAAGCAGAACCAAGAAGCGGAGGGAGCATGCGTCGAGTAAGAAAGGTGAAAAGTTTAGCGGAGAGGAAGACTCCTTACTTCATCTGGACGACCACCTGGACGACCACCAGAGTGCGCCACGCATGTGCAAAGGGGAGGGGAGCTAATTAGAATGAAAAGCGAGGCTGCTGTTGCAACCTGTAATGAATATGTATACCTGACGCAATATTGTATGTATAAATAACGGCTGGGAAGTAACGGGACTTGAAGCCAGATTTGGGCACCTGCCCCGGCTTCCAGCGCTGAATAAAGCACCTTCATATAATCACTTGGTGATTATGTGGTTGCTAGGCTAACATGTGGACTCACTGCAGTGCATCCCCAGTGGTGCCAGTGCACTCTCTGGAGTCACTGCAGTGCATCCCCAGTGGTGCCAGTGCACTCTCTGGACTCACTGCAGTGCATCCCCAGTTGTGCCGGAGCACTCTCTGGACTCACTGCAGTGCATCCCCAGTGGTGCCAGTGCCCTCTGTGGACTCACTGCACTGCATCCCCAGCGGTGACAGTGCACTCTCTGGACTTGCCGGGGTGAATCCCCAGTGGTGCCAGTGCACTTTCTGGACTCACCTGGGTTCATCCCCAGTGGTGCCAGTGCACTCTCTGGACTCACTGCACTGCATCCCCAGTGGTGCCAGTGCCCTCTGTGGACTCACTGCACTGCATCCCCAGTGGTGCCAGTGCACTCTCTGGACACACCGCACTGCATCCGCAGTACTGCCAGTGCACTCTCTGAGCTCACTACACTGCATCCCCAGTGGTGCCAGTGCACTCTCTTTACTCACTGCACTGCATCCCCAGTGGTGCCAGTGCACTCTCTGGACTCACTGCAGTGCATCCCCAGTGGTGCCAGTGCACTCTCTGGACTCACTGCAGTGCATCCACAGTGGTGCCAGTGCACTCTCTGGACTCACGGCAGTGCATCCCCAGTGGTGCCAGTGCACTCTCTGGACTCACTGCACTGCATCAACAGTGGTGCCAGTGCACTCTCTGGACTCACTGCACTGCATCCCCAGTGGTGCCAGTGCAGTCTCTGTGTTATTGTTGGGGAGAATCAAATGGATGTTTTACTAATGTCTCTTAGGTAATGGGACCTACAGTATAATTAAGCATTGCCAAATGTACTTACATTATCAATTAATCTATGTATACTGGATACTTAGGGAGTACATTGAACAATCAAAAGAATCATTGAAGGGGAACCTTGGGAGGGAACAGGTACAACCTGACCTTGGATAAGGGCCTGGAAATGATGAAATGAGTTGAAGCAGAACCAAGAAGCGGAGTGAGCATGCGTCGAGTAAGAAAGGTGAAAAGTTTAGCGGAGAGGAAGACTCCTTACTTCATCTGGACGACCACCTGGACGACCACCAGAGTGCGCCACGCATGTGCAAAGGGGAGGGGAGCTAATTAGAATGAAAAGCGAGGCTGCTGTTGCAACCTGTAATGAATATGTATACCTGACGCAATATTGTATGTATAAATAACGGCTGGGAAGTAACGGGACTTGAAGCCAGATTTGGGCACCTGCCCCGGCTTCCAGCGCTGAATAAAGCACCTTCATATAATCACTTGGTGATTATGTGGTTGCTAGGCTAACATGTGGACTCACTGCAGTGCATCCCCAGTGGTGCCAGTGCACTCTCTGGAGTCACTGCAGTGCATCCCCAGTGGTGCCAGTGCACTCTCTGGACTCACTGCACTGCATCCCCAGTGGTGCCAGTGCACTCTCTGGACTCACTGCACTGCATCCCCAGTGGTGCCAGTTCTCTCTATGGACTCACTGCACTGCATCCCCAGTGGTGCCAGTGCACTCTCTTTACTCACTGCACTGCATCCCCAGTGGTGCCAGTGCACTCTCTGGACTCACTGCACTGCATCCCCAGTGGTGCCAGTGCACTCTCTGGACTCACTGCAGTGCATCCCCAGTGGTGCCAGTGCAATCTCTGGACTCAAGGCAGTGCATCCCCAGTGGTGCCAGTGCACTCTCTGGACTCACTGCAGTGCATCCCCAGTGGTGCCAGTGCACTCTCTGGAATCACTGCATTCCCAGTGGTGCCAGGGCACTCTCTGGACTCACTGCACTGCATCCCCAGTGGTGCCAGTGCACTCTCTGGACTCACTGCAGTGCATCCCCAATGGTGCCAGTGCACTCTTTGGACTCACTGCACTGCATCCCCAGTGGTGCCACTGTACTCTCCGGACTCACTGCACTGCATCCCCAGTGGTGCCAGTGCCCTCTGTGGACTCACTGCACTACATCCCCAGTGGTGCCAGTGAACTCTCTGGACTCACTGCACTGCATCCCCAGTGGTGCCAGTGCACTCTCTGGACTCACTGCAGTGCATCCCCAGTGGTGCTAGTGCACTCTCTGGACTCACTGCAGTGCATCCCCAGTGGTGCTAGTGCACTCTCTGGACTCACTGCACTGCGTTGCCATTGGTGCCAGTGCACTCTCTGGACTCATTGCACTGCATCCCCAGTGGTGCCAGTGCACTCTCTGGACTCACTGCACTGCATCCCCAGTGGTGCCAGTGCACTCTCAGGAGTCACTGCGCTGCATCCCCAGTGGTTCCAGTGCACTCTCTGGACTCACTGCACTGCAACTCCAGTGGTGCCAGTGCACTCTGTGGACTCACTGCACTGCATCCCCAGTGGTGCCAGTGCACTCTGTGGACTCACTGCACTGCATCCCAGGTGGTGCCAGTGCACTCTCTGGACTCACTGCAGTGCATCGCCAGTGGTGCCAGTGCACTCTCTGGACTCACTGCAGTGCATCGCCTGTGGTGCCAGTGCCCTCTCTGGACTCACTGCACTGCATCCCCAGTGGTGCCAGTGCAGTCTCTGTGTTAGTGTTGGGGAGAATCGAATGGATGTTTTACTAATGTCTCTTAGGTAATGGGACCTACAGTATAATTAAGCATTGCCAAATGTACTTACATTATCAATTAATCTATGTATACTGGATACTTAGGGAGTACATTGAACAATCAAAAGAATCATTGAAGGGGAACCTTGGGAGGGAACAGGTACAACCTGACCTTGGAAAAGGGCCTGGAAATGATGAAATGAGTTGAAGCAGAACCAAGAAGCGGAGGGAGCATGCGTCGAGTAAGAAAGGTGAAAAGTTTAGCGGAGAGGAAGACTCCTTACTTCATCTGGACGACCACCTGGACGACCACCAGAGTGCGCCACGCATGTGCTAAGGGGAGGGGAGCTAATTAGAATGAAAAGCGAGGCTGCTGTTGCAACCTGTAATGAATATGTATACCTGACGCAATATTGTATGTATAAATAACGGCTGGGAAGTAACGGGACTTGAAGCCAGATTTGGGCACCTGCCCCGGCTTCCAGCGCTGAATAAAGCACCTTCATATAATCACTTGGTGATTATGTGGTTGCTAGGCTAACATGTGGACTCACTGCAGTGCATCCCCAGTGGTGCCAGTGCACTCTCTGGAGTCACTGCAGTGCATCCCCAGTGGTGCCAGTGCACTCTCTGGACTCACTGCAGTGCATCCCCAGTGGTGCCAGTGCACTCCCTGGACTCAGTGCACTGCATCCCCTGTGGTGCCAGTGCACTCTCTGGACTCACTGCACTGCATCCCCAGTGGTGCCAGTGCACTCTCTGGACTTGCCGGGGTGCATCCCCAGTGGTGCCAGTGCACTCCCTGGACTCACTGCAGTGCATCCCCAGTGGTGCCAGTGCACTCTCTGGACTCACTGCAGTGCATCCCCAGTGGTGCCAGTGCAATCTCTGGACTCACGGCAGTGCATCCCCAGTGGTGCCAGTGCACTCTCTGGACTCACTCCACTGTATCCCCAGTGGTGCCAGTGCACTCTCTGGACTTGCCGGGGTGCATCCCCAGTGGTGCCAGTGCACTCTCTGGACTCACTGCAGTGCATCCCCAGTGGTGCCACTGTACTCTCCGGACTCACTGCACTGCATCCCCAGTGGTGCCTGGGCACTCTCTGGACTCACTGCACTACATCCCCAGTGGTGCCAGTGAACTCTCTGGACTCACTGCACTGCATCCCCAGTGGTGCCAGTGCACTCTCTTTACTCACTGCACTGCATCCCCAGTAGTGGCAGTGCACTCTCTTGACTCACTGCACTGCATCCCCAGAGGTGCCAGTGCACTCTCTGGACTCACTGCACTGCATCCCCAGTGGTGCCAGTGCACTCTCTGGACTCACTGCACTGCATCCCCATTGGTGCCAGTGCAATCTCTGGACTCACGGCAGTGCATCCCCAGTGGTGCCAGTGCACTCTCTGGACTCACTGCACTGCATCCCCAGTGGTGCCAGTGCACTCTCTGGACTCACTGCACTGCATCCCCAGTGGTGCCAGTGCACTCTCTGGACTTGCCGGGGTGCATCCCCAGTGGTGCCAGTGCACTCTCTGGACTCACTGCAGTGCATCCCCAGTGGTGCCAGTGCACTCTCTGGAATCACTGCATCCCCAGTGGTGCCAGTGCACTCTCTGGACTCACTGCACTGCATCCCCAGTGGTGCCAGTGCACTCTCTGGACTCACTGCAGTGCATCCCCAGTGGTGCTAGTGCACTCTCTGGACTCACTGCAGTGCATCCCCAGTGGTGCTAGTGCACTCTCTGGACTCACTGCACTGCATCCCCAGCGGTGACAGTGCACTCTCTGGACTTGCCGGGGTGAATCCCCAGTGGTGCCAGTGCACTTTCTGGACTCACCTGGGTTCATCCCCAGTGGTGCCAGTGCACTCTCTGGACTCACTGCACTGCATCCCCAGTGGTGCCAGTGCCCTCTGTGGACTCACTGCACTGCATCCCCAGTGGTGCCAGTGCACTCTCTGGACACACCGCACTGCATCCGCAGTACTGCCAGTGCACTCTCTGAGCTCACTACACTGCATCCCCAGTGGTGCCAGTGCACTCTCTTTACTCACTGCACTGCATCCCCAGTGGTGCCAGTGCACTCTCTGGACTCACTGCAGTGCATCCCCAGTGGTGCCAGTGCACTCTCTGGACTCACTGCAGTGCATCCACAGTGGTGCCAGTGCACTCTCTGGACTCACGGCAGTGCATCCCCAGTGGTGCCAGTGCACTCTCTGGACTCACTGCACTGCATCAACAGTGGTGCCAGTGCACTCTCTGGACTCACTGCACTGCATCCCCAGTGGTGCCAGTGCAGTCTCTGTGTTAGTGTTGTGGAGAATCGAATGGATGTTTTACTAATGTCTCTTAGGTAATGGGACCTACAGTATAATTAAGCATTGCCAAATGTACTTACATTATCAATTAATCTATGTATACTGGATACTTAGGGAGTACATTGAACAATCAAAAGAATCATTGAAGGGGAACCTTGGGAGGGAACAGGTACAACCTGACCTTGGATAAGGGCCTGGAAATGATGAAATGAGTTGAAGCAGAACCAAGAAGCGGAGTGAGCATGCGTCGAGTAAGAAAGGTGAAAAGTTTAGCGGAGAGGAAGACTCCTTACTTCATCTGGACGACCACCTGGACGACCACCAGAGTGCGCCACGCATGTGCAAAGGGGAGGGGAGCTAATTAGAATGAAAAGCGAGGCTGCTGTTGCAACCTGTAATGAATATGTATACCTGACGCAATATTGTATGTATAAATAACGGCTGGGAAGTAACGGGACTTGAAGCCAGATTTGGGCACCTGCCCCGGCTTCCAGCGCTGAATAAAGCACCTTCATATAATCACTTGGTGATTATGTGGTTGCTAGGCTAACATGTGGACTCACTGCAGTGCATCCCCAGTGGTGCCAGTGCACTCTCTGGAGTCACTGCAGTGCATCCCCAGTGGTGCCAGTGCACTCTCTGGACTCACTGCACTGCATCCCCAGTGGTGCCAGTGCACTCTCTGGACTCACTGCAGTGCATCCCCAGTGGTGCCAGTTCTCTCTATGGACTCACTGCACTGCATCCCCAGTGGTGCCAGTGCACTCTCTTTACTCACTGCACTGCATCCCCAGTGGTGCCAGTGCACTCTCTGGACTCACTGCACTGCATCCCCAGTGGTGCCAGTGCACTCTCTGGACTCACTGCAGTGCATCCCCAGTGGTGCCAGTGCAATCTCTGGACTCAAGGCAGTGCATCCCCAGTGGTGCCAGTGCACTCTCTGGACTCACTGCAGTGCATCCCCAGTGGTGCCAGTGCACTCTCTGGAATCACTGCATTCCCAGTGGTGCCAGGGCACTCTCTGGACTCACTGCACTGCATCCCCAGTGGTGCCAGTGCACTCTCTGGACTCACTGCAGTGCATCCCCAATGGTGCCAGTGCACTCTTTGGACTCACTGCACTGCATCCCCAGTGGTGCCACTGTACTCTCCGGACTCACTGCACTGCATCCCCAGTGGTGCCAGTGCCCTCTGTGGACTCACTGCACTACATCCCCAGTGGTGCCAGTGAACTCTCTGGACTCACTGCACTGCATCCCCAGTGGTGCCAGTGCACTCTCTGGACTCACTGCAGTGCATCCCCAGTGGTGCTAGTGCACTCTCTGGACTCACTGCAGTGCATCCCCAGTGGTGCTAGTGCACTCTCTGGACTCACTGCACTGCGTTGCCATTGGTGCCAGTGCACTCTCTGGACTCATTGCACTGCATCCCCAGTGGTGCCAGTGCACTCTCTGGACTCACTGCACTGCATCCCCAGTGGTGCCAGTGCACTCTCTGGACTCACTGCGCTGCATCCCCAGTGGTTCCAGTGCACTCTCTGGACTCACTGCACTGCAACTCCAGTGGTGCCAGTGCACTCTGTGGACTCACTGCACTGCATCCCCAGTGGTGCCAGTGCACTCTGTGGACTCACTGCACTGCATCCCAGGTGGTGCCAGTGCACTCTCTGGACTCACTGCAGTGCATCGCCAGTGGTGCCAGTGCACTCTCTGGACTCACTGCAGTGCATCGCCTGTGGTGCCAGTGCCCTCTCTGGACTCACTGCACTGCATCCCCAGTGGTGCCAGTGCAGTCTCTGTGTTAGTGTTGGGGAGAATCGAATGGATGTTTTACTAATGTCTCTTAGGTAATGGGACCTACAGTATAATTAAGCATTGCCAAATGTACTTACATTATCAATTAATCTATGTATACTGGATACTTAGGGAGTACATTGAACAATCAAAAGAATCTTTGAAGGGGAACCTTGGGAGGGAACAGGTACAACCTGACCTTGGAAAAGGGCCTGGAAATGATGAAATGAGTTGAAGCAGAACCAAGAAGCGGAGGGAGCATGCGTCGAGTAAGAAAGGTGAAAAGTTTAGCGGAGAGGAAGACTCCTTACTTCATCTGGACGACCACCTGGACGACCACCAGAGTGCGCCACGCATGTGCAAAGGGGAGGGGAGCTAATTAGAATGAAAAGCGAGGCTGCTGTTGCAACCTGTAATGAATATGTATACCTGACGCAATATTGTATGTATAAATAACGGCTGGGAAGTAACGGGACTTGAAGCCAGATTTGGGCACCTGCCCCGGCTTCCAGCGCTGAATAAAGCACCTTCATATAATCACTTGGTGATTATGTGGTTGCTAGGCTAACATGTGGACTCACTGCAGTGCATCCCCAGTGGTGCCAGTGCACTCTCTGGAGTCACTGCAGTGCATCCCCAGTGGTGCCAGTGCACTCTCTGGACTCACTGCAGTGCATCCCCAGTGGTGCCAGTGCAATCTCTGGGCTCACCGGGGTGCATCCCCAGTGGTGCCAGTGCACTCTCTGGACTCACTGCACTGCATCCCCAGTGGTGCCAGTGCACTCTCTGGACTTGCCGGGGTGCATCCCCAGTGGTGCCAGTGCACTCCCTGGACTCACTGCAGTGCATCCCCAGTGGTGCCAGTGCACTCTCTGGACTCACTGCAGTGCATCCCCAGTGGTGCCAGTGCAATCTCTGGACTCACGGCAGTGCATCCCCAGTGGTGCCAGTGCACTCTCTGGACTCACTCCACTGTATCCCCAGTGGTGCCAGTGCACTCTCTGGACTTGCCGGGGTGCATCCCCAGTGGTGCCAGTGCACTCTCTGGACTCACTGCAGTGCATCCCCAGTGGTGCCACTGTACTCTCCGGACTCACTGCACTGCATCCCCAGTGGTGCCTGGGCACTCTCTGGACTCACTGCACTACATCCCCAGTGGTGCCAGTGAACTCTCTGGACTCACTGCACTGCATCCCCAGTGGTGCCAGTGCACTCTCTTTACTCACTGCACTGCATCCCCAGTAGTGGCAGTGCACTCTCTTGACTCACTGCACTGCATCCCCAGAGGTGCCAGTGCACTCTCTGGACTCACTGCACTGCATCCCCAGTGGTGCCAGTGCACTCTCTGGACTCACTGCACTGCATCCCCATTGGTGCCAGTGCAATCTCTGGACTCACGGCAGTGCATCCCCAGTGGTGCCAGTGCACTCTCTGGACTCACTGCACTGCATCCCCAGTGGTGGCAGTGCACTCTCTGGACTCACTGCACTACATCCCCAGTGGTGCCAGTGCACTCTCTGGACTTGCCGGGGTGCATCCCCAGTGGTGCCAGTGCACTCTCTGGACTCACTGCAGTGCATCCCCAGTGGTGCCAGTGCACTCTCTGGAATCACTGCATCCCCAGTGGTGCCAGTGCACTCTCTGGACTCACTGCACTGCATCCCCAGTGGTGCCAGTGCACTCTCTGGACTCACTGCAGTGCATCCCCAGTGGTGCTAGTGCACTCTCTGGACTCACTGCAGTGCATCCCCAGTGGTGCTAGTGCACTCTCTGGACTCACTGCACTGCGTTGCCATTGGTGCCAGTTCACTCTCTGGACTCATTGCACTGCATCCCCAGTGGTGCCAGTGCACTCTCTGGACTCACTGCACTGCATCCCCAGTGGTGCCAGTTCACTCTCAGGAGTCACTGCGCTGCATCCCCAGTGGTTCCAGTGCACTCTCTGGACTCACTGCACTGCAACTCCAGTGGTGCCAGTGCACTCTCTGGACTCACTGTACTGCATCCCAGGTGGTGCCAGTGCACTCTCTGGACTCACTGCAGTGCATCGCCAGTGGTGCCAGTGCACTCTCTGGACTCACTGCACTGCATCAACAGTGGTGCCAGTGCCCTCTCTGGACTCACTGCACTGCATCCCCAGTGGTGCCAGTGCAGTCTCTGTGTTAGTGTTGGGGAGAATCGAATGGATGTTTTACTAATGTCTCTTATTTAATGGGACCTACAGTATAATTAAGCATTGCCAAATGTACTTACATTATCAATTAATCTATGTATACTGGATACTTAGGGAGTACATTGAACAATCAAAAGAATCATTGAAGGGGAACCTTGGGAGGGAACAGGTACAACCTGACCTAGTATAAGGGCCTGGAAATGATGAAATGAGTTGAAGCAGAACCAAGAAGCGGAGGGAGCATGCGTCGAGTAAGAAAGGTGAAAAGTTTAGCGGAGAGGAAGACTCCTTACTTCATCTGGACGACCACCTGGACGACCACCAGAGTGCGCCACGCATGTGCTAAGGGGAGGGGAGCTAATTAGAATGAAAAGCGAGGCTGCTGTTGCAACCTGTAATGAATATGTATACCTGACGCAATATTGTATGTATAAATAACGGCTGGGAAGTAACGGGACTTGAAGCCAGATTTGGGCACCTGCCCCGGTTTCCAGCGCTGAATAAAGCACCTTCATATAATCACTTGGTGATTATGTGGTTGCTAGGCTAACATCTGGACTCACTGCAGTGCATCCCCAGTGGTGCCAATGCACTCTCTGGACTCACTGCAGTGCATCCCAGTGGTGCCAGTGCACTCCCTGGACTCACTGCAGTACATCCCCAGTGGTGCCAGTGCACTCTCTGGACTCACCGGGGTGCATCCCCAGTGTTGCCAGTGCACTCTCTGGACTCACTGCACTGCATCCCCAGTGGTGCCAGTGCACTCTCTGGACTCACTGCGCTGCATCCCCAGTGGTGACAGTGCACTCTCTGGACTTGCCAGGGTGCATCCCCAGTGGTGCCAGTGCACTCTCTGGACTCACTGCACTGCATCCCCAGTGGTGCCAGTGCACTCTCTGGACTCACTGCACTGCATCCCCAATCGTACCAGTGCACTCTCTGGACTCACTGCAGTGCATCCCCAGTGGTGCCAGTGCACTCTCTGGACTCACTGCAGCGCATCCCCAGTGGTACCAGTGCACTCTCTGGACTCACTGCACTTCATCCCCACTGGTGCCAGTGCACTCTCTGGACTCACTGCACTGCATCCCCAGTAGTGCCAGTGCACTCTCTGGACTCACTGCACTGCATCCCCAGTGGTGCCAGTGCACTCTCTGGACTCACTGCAGTGCATCCCCAGTGGTGCCAGTGCAATCTCTGGACACACGGCAGTGCATCCCCAGCGGTGCCAGTGCACTCTCTGGACTCACTGCACTGCATCCCCAGTGGTGCCAGTGCACTCTCTGTACTCACTGCACTGCATCCCCAGTGGTGCCAGTGCACTCTCTGGACTTGCCGGGGTGCATCCCCAGTGGTGCCAGTGCACTCTCTGGACTCACTGCAGTGCATCCCCAGTGGTGCCAGTGCACTCTCTGGAATCACTGCATTCCCAGTGGTGCCAGGGCACTCTCTGGACTCACTGCACTGCATCCCCAGTGGTACCTGTGAAGTCTCTGGAGTCACTGCAGTGCATCCCCAATGGTGCCAGTGCACTCTTTGGACTCACTGCACTGCATCCCCAGTGGTGCCACTGTACTCTCCGGACTCAGTGCACTGCATCCCCAGTGGTGCCAGTGCCCTCTGTGGACTCACTGCACTGCAACTCCAGTGGTGCCAGTGCGCTCTGTGGACTCACTGCACTGCATCACCAGTGGTGACAGTGCACTCTCTGGACTCACTGTACTGCATCCCAGGTGGTGCCAGTGCACTCTCTGGACTCACTGCAGTGCATCGCCAGTGGTGCCAGTGCACTCTCTGGACTCACTGCAGTGCATCGCCAGTGGTGCCAGTGCCCTCTCTGGACTCACTGCACTGCATCCCCAGTGGTGCCAGTGCAGTCTCTGTGTTAGTGTTGGGGAGAATCGAATGGATGTTTTACTAATGTCTCTTAGGTAATGGGACCTACAGTATAATTAAGCATTGCCAAATGTACTTACATTATCAATTAATCTATGTATACTGGATACTTAGGGAGTACATTGAACAATCAAAAGAATCATTGAAGGGGAACCTTGGGAGGGAACAGGTACAACCTGACCTTGGATAAGGGCCTGGAAATGATGAAATGAGTTGAAGCAGAACCAAGAAGCGGAGGGAGCATGCGTCGAGTAAGAAAGGTGAAAAGTTTAGCGGAGAGGAAGACTCCTTACTTCATCTGGACGACCACCAGAGTGCGACACGCATGTGCTAAGGGGAGGGGAGCTAATTAGAAAGAAAAGCGAGGCTGCTGTTGCAACCTGTAATGAGTATGTATACCTGACGCAATATTGTATGTATAAATAACGGCTGGGAAGTAACGGGACTTGAAGCCAGATTTGGGCACCTGCCCCGGCTTCCAGCGCTGAATAAAGCACCTTCATATAATCACTTGGTGATTATGTGGTTGCTAGGCTAACATCTGGACTCACTGCAGTGCATCCCCAGTGGTGCCAGTGCACTCTCTGGAGTCACTGCAATGCATCCCCAGTGGTGCCAATGCACTCTCTGGACTCACTGCACTGCATCCCAGTGGTGCCAGTGCACTCCCTGGACTCACTGCAGTGCAGCCCCAGTGGTGCCAGTGCACTCTCTGGACTCACTGCACTGCATCCCCAGTGGTGCCACTGCACTCTCTGGACTCACTGCACTGCATCCCCAGTGGTGCCAGTGCACTCTCTGGACTCACTGCGCTGCATCCCCAGTGGTGCCAGTTCAGTCTCTGGTCTCACTGCAGTGCATCCCCAGTGGTGCCAGTGTCTCTCAGAACTCATTGCACTGCATCACCAGTGGTGCCAGTGCACTCTCTGGACTCACTGCAGTGCATCCACAGTGGTGCCAGTGCACTCTCTGGACTCACTGCAGTGCATACCCAGTGGTGCCAGTGCACTATCTGGACTCACTGCAGTGCATCCCCAGTGGTGCCAGTGCACTCTCTGGACTCACTGCACTGCATCCCCAGTGGTGCCACTGCACTCTCTGAAAACACCGGGCTGCAACCGCAGCGGTGCCAGTGCACTCTCTGTACTCACGGCAGTGCATCCCCAGTGGTGACAGTGCACTCCCTGGACTCACTGCACTGCATCACCACTGGTGCCAGTGCACTCTCTGGACTCACTGTAGTTCTCGAGCAGCGGCAGCCGCTCCAGCCGCGGTAGCCCCTCCAGCCTCGGTAGCCGCTCCAGCCGCTCCAGCCGCGGCAGCCGCTCCAACCGCGGCAGGCGCTCCAGCCACGGCAGCCGCTCCACCCGCTCCAGCCGCGGCAGCCGCTCCAGCCGTGGCAGCCGCTCCACTCGCTAGCGGATTTAGCGGCTGCCGCGGCTGGAGCTGCTGCCGCGGCTGCCGCGGCTGGAGCGGCTGGCGCGGCTGGAGCGGCTGCGGCGGCTGGAGCGTCTGGGGCGTCTGCCGCGGCTGGAGGGGCTACCGCGGCTGGAGCGGCTGAGGCGGGTGTAGCGGCTGCCGCTGCTGGAGCAGTGCAGTGAGCCCAGAGAGTCAACTGGCACCACTGGGGATGCACTGCAGTTATTCCAGAGAGTGCACTGGCACTACTGGGGATGCACTGCACTGAGTCCAGAGAGTGCACTGGCACCACTGGGGATGCACTGCACTGAGTCCAGAGAGTGCACTAGCACCACTAGGGATGCACTGCAGGGAGTCCAGAGAGTGCTCTGGCACCACTGGGGATGCAGTGCAGTGAGTCCACAGAGAGCACTGGATCCACTGGGGACGCACTTCAGTGAGTCCAGAGAGTGCACTGGCACCAATGGGGGTGCAGTGCAGTGAGTCCAGAGAGTGCACTGGTACCATTGGGATGCACTGCAGTGAGTCCAGAGAGTGCACTGGCACCAGTGGGGATGCAGTGCAGTGAGTCCATAGAGTGCACTGGCACCACTGGTGATGCAGTGCAATGAGTCCAGAGAGTGCACTGGCAACATTGGGGATGCAGTGCAGTGAGTCCAGAGAGTGCACTGGCACCACTGGTGATGCAGTGCAATGAGTCCAGAGAGCCACTGGCAACATTGGGGATGCAGTGCAGTGAGTCCAGAGAGTGCACTGGCACCACTGGGGATGCAGTGCACTGAGTCCAGAGAGGGCACTGTCAGCAATGGGGCTGCAGTGCAGTGAGTCCAGAGAGGGCACTGGCACTACTTGGGATCTCACTGCAGTGAGAATGTATCTGAATCCCCGTTGGTGCCAGTGCACTCTCTGGACTCACTGAACTGCAGCCCCAGTGGTGCCAGGGCACTCTCTGGACTCACTGCACTGCTCCAGCCGCGGCAGCCGCACCAGCCGCGGCAGTCGCGGCAGCCGCTCCATCCGCGGTAGCCGCGAAAGCCGCTAGGGAGTGGAGCGGCTGCCACGGCTGGACCGGCTGCCGCGGCTGGAGCGGCTGCCGCGGATGGAGCAGCTGGAGCGGCTGCCGCGGCTGGAGCGCCTGCCGCGGTTGGAGCGGCTGCCGCGGCTGGAGCGGCTGGAGCGGCTGCCGAGGCTGGAGGGGCTGCGGCGGCTGGAGCGTCTAGAGCGTCTGCCGGGGCTGGAGGGGCTAACGCGGCTGGAGCGGCTGACGCGGCTGGAGATGATACCGCGGCTGGAGCAGTGCAGTGAGTCCAGAGAGTGCACTGGCACCACAGGGGATGCACTGCAGTTATTCCAGAGAGTGCACTGGAACAACTGGGGATGCAGTTCAGTGAGTACAGAGAGAGCACTGGCACCACTGGGGATGCAGTGCAGTGAGTCCACAGAGGGCACTGGCACCACTGGGGATGCAGTGCAGTGAGTCCAAAGAGTGCACTGGCACCATTGGGGATGCACTGCAGTGAGTCCAGAGACTTCACAGGTACCACAGGGGATGCAGTGCAGTGAGTCCAGAGAGTGCACTGGCACCACTGGGAATGCAGTGATTCCAGAGAGTGCACTGGCACCACTGGGGATGCACTGCAGTGAGTCCAGAGAGTGCACTGGCACCACTGGGGATGCACCCCGGCAAGTCCAGAGAGTGCACTGGCACCACTGGGGATGCAGTGCAGTGAGTCCAGAGAGTGCACTGGCACCACTGGGGATGCAGTGCAGTGAGTCCAGAGAGTGCACTGGCACCACTGGGGATGCATTGCCGTGAGTCCAGAGATTGCAATGGCACCACTGGGGATGCACTGCAGTGAGTCCAGAGAGTGCATTAGCCACACTGGGGATGCAGTGCAGTGACTCCAGAGAGTGCACTGGCACCACTGGGGATGCAGTGCAGTGAGTAAAGAGAGTGCACTGGCACCACTGGGGATGCAGTGCAGTGAGTCCAGAGAGAGCACTGGCACCACTGGGGATGCAGTGCAGTGAGCTCAGAGAGTGCACTGGCACCACTGGGGATGCAGTGCAGTGAGTCCAGAGAGTGCACTGGCATCACTGGGGATGCAGTGCAGTGAGTCCAGAGAGTGCACTGGCACCAACTGGAGCTGCACTGCTGTGAGTCCAGAGAGTGCACTGGCACCACTGGGGTTGCAGTGCAGTGAGACCAGAGAGTACATTGGCTCCAATGGGGATGCAGTGCAGTGAGTCCAGAGAGTGCATTAGCCACACTGGGGATGCACTGCAGTGAGTCCAGAGAGTGCACTGGCTCCAATGGGGATGCAGTGCAGTGAGTCCAGAGAGTGCATTAGCCACACTGGGGATGCACTGCAGTGAGTCCAGAGAGTGCACTGGCACCACTGGGGATGCACTGCAGTGAGTAAAGAGAGTGCACTGGCACGACTGGGGATGCAGTGCAGTGAGTCCAGAGAGAGCACTGGCATCACTGGGGATTAAGTTCCGCGAGTCCAGAGGTTGAACTGGCACCACTGGGGATTTAGTGCAGTGAGTCCAGAGAGTGAACTGGCACCACTGGGGATTTAGTGCAGTGAGTCCAGAGAGTGCACTGGCACCACCGGGGATTCACTGCAAGGCGTCCAGAGAGTGCACTGGCACCACAGGGGATGCAGTGCAGTGAGAGCACAGAGTGCACTGGCACCACAGGGGTTACACTGCAGTGAGTCCAGAGAGTGCACTGGCACCACCGGGAATGCAGTGCAGTGAGTCCAGAGAGTGCACTGGCACCACTGGGGATGCAATGCAGTTAGTCCAGAGAGTGCACTGGCTCCAATGGGGATGCAGTGCAGTGAGTCCAGAGAGTGCACTGGCACAATTGGGGATGCAGTGCAGTGAGTCCAGAGAGTGCACTGGCACCACTGGGGATGCAGTGCAGTGAGTCCAGAGAGTGCACTGGCTCCAATGGGGATGCACTGCAGTGAGTCCAGAGAGTGCACTGGCACCACAAGGGATGCACTGCAGTGAGTCCAGAGAGTGCACTGGCACCTAAGGGGCTGCACTGCAGTGAGTCCAGAGAGTGCACTGGCACCACTGGGATGCAGTGCAGTGAGTCCACAGAGTGCACTGGCACCACAGGGCATACACTGCAGTGAGTCCAGCGAGTGCACTTGCACCACTGGGGATGCAGCACAGTGAGTCCTGAGAGTGCACTGGCACCACTGCGGATGCAGCGCAGTGAATACAGAGATTGCACTGGCACCACTGGAGTGCAGTGAGTCCAGAGAGTGCACTGGCACCACTGGGGATGCAGTCCAGTGAGTCCAGAGAGTGCACTGGCACTAATGGGAATGCAGTGCAGTGAGTCCAGAGAGTGCACTGGCACTACTGCGGATGCACTGCAGTGAGTCCAGAGCGTGCACTGGCACCATTGGGGATGCAGTGCACTGAGTCCAGAGAGTGCACTGGCACCACTGGGGATGCAGTGCACTGAGTAGAGAGAGTGCACTGTCAGCACTGGGGATGCAGTGCAGTGAGTCCAGAGAGTGCACTGGCTCCACTGGGGATGCAGTGCAGTGTGTCCAGAGAATGCACTTGCACCACAGGGGATGCAGTGCAGTGAGTCCAGAGAGTGCACTGGCTCCAATGGGGATGCAGTGCAGTGAGTCCAGAGATTGCACTGGCACCACTGGGTTGCAGTGAGTCCAGAGAGTGCACTGGCACCACTGGGGATGCAATGCAGTGAGTCCAGAGAGTGCACTGGCTCCAATGGGGATGCACTGCACTGAGTCCAGAGAGTGCACTGGCACCACTGGGGATGCAATGCAGTGAGTCCAGAGAGTGCACTGGCACCACTGGGGATGCAGTGCAGTGAGTCCACAGAGTGCACTGTCAGCACTGGGGATGCACTGCAGTGAGTCCAGAGAGTGCACTGGCACCACTGGGGATGGAGTGCAGTGAGTGCAGAGAGTGCACTGGCACCACTGGGGATGCAATGCAGTTAGTCCAGAGAGTGCACTGGCTCCAATGGAGATGCAGTGCAGTGAGTCCAGAGAGTGCACTGGCACCACTGGGGATGCAGTGCAGTGAGTCCAGAGAGTGCAATGGCACCACAAGGGATGCACTGCATTGAGTCCAGAGAGTGCACTGGCACCACTGGGAATGCAGTGCAGTGAGTCCAGAGAGTGCACTGGAACCTAAGGGGCAGCAAGTCAGTGAGTCCATAGAGTGCACTGGCACCACTGGGGCTGCATGCAGTGAGTCCAGACAGTGCACTGGCACCACTGGGATGCAGTGCAGTGAGTCCACAGAGTGCACTGGCACCACAGGGCATACACTGCAGTAAGTCCAGCGAGTGCACTGGCACCACTGGGGATGCAGTGAGTCCAGAGAGTGCACTGGCACCACTGGGGATGCAGCGCAGTGAATACAGAGAGTGCACTGGCACCACTGGGGATGCACTGCAGTGACTCCGGAGAGTGCACTGGCTCCAATGGGGATGCAGTGCAGTGAGTCCAGAGAGTGCACTAGCACCACTGGGGATGCAGTGCAGTGAGTCCACAGAGTGCACTGGCACCATTGGGGATGCAGTGCACTGAGTCCAGAGAGTGCACTGGCACCAGTGGGGATGCAGTGCACTGAGTACAGAGAGTGCACTGTCAGCACTGGGGATGCACTGCAGTGAGTCCAGAGAGTGCACTGGCACCACTGGGGATGCACTGCAGTGACTCGAAAGAGTGCACTGGCACCACTGCGGATGCACTGCAGTGAGTCCGGAGAGTGCCCTGGCACCAATGGTGATGCAGTGCAATGAGTCCAGAGAGTGCACTGGCACCACTGGGGATGCAGTGCAGTGAGTCCAGAGAGTGCACTGGCACCACTGGGGATGCACTGCAGTGAGTCCAGAGAGTGCACTGGCACCACTGGGGATGCACTGCAGTGACTCCAGAGAGTGCACTGGCACCACTGGGGATGCACTGCAGTGATTCCAGAGGGTGCACTGGCACCACTGGGGATGCAGTGCACTGAGTCCAGAGAGTGCACTGGCACCACTGGGGATGCAGTGCAGTGAGTCCAGAGACTGCACTGGCACCATTGGGATGCAGTGCAGTGAGTCCACAGAGTGCACTGGCACCACAGTGGTTACACTGCAGTGAGTCCAGAGAGTGCACTGGCACCACTGGCGTTGCAGCACAGTGAGTCCAGAGAGTGCACTGTCACCAAAGGGGATACACCGCAGTGACTACAGAGAGTGCACTGGCACCACTGGGGATGCAGTGCAGTGAGTCCAGAGATTGCAATGGCACCAGTGGGGATGCAGTGCAGTGAGTCCATAGAGTGCACTGGCACCACTGGGATTGCACTGCCGTGAGTCTGGAGAGTACACTGGCATCACTGGGTATGCAGTGCAGTGAGTCCAGAGAGTGCAGTTGCACCACAATGGATGCAGTGCAGAGAGTCCAGAGAGTGCACTGGCACCACTGGGGATGCACTGCAGTGAGTCCAGAGAATGCAATGGCACTAATGGGGATGCACTGCAGTGAGTCCAGAGCGTGCACTGGCACCATTGGGGATGCAGTGCACTGAGTCCAGAGTGCACTGTCGGCACTGGGGATGCACTGCATTGAGTCCAGAGAGTGCACTGGCACCACCGGGAATGCAGTGCAGTGAGTCCAGAGAGTGCACTGGCACCACTGGGGATGCAATGCAGTTAGTCCAGAGAGTGCACTGGCTCCAATGGGGATGCAGTGCAGTGAGTCCAGAGAGTGCACTGGCACAATTGGGGATGCAGTGCAGTGAGTCCAGAGAGTGCACTGGCACCACTGGGGATGCAGTGCAGTGAGTCCAGAGAGTGCACTGGCTCCAATGGGGATGCACTGCAGTGAGTCCAGAGAGTGCACTGGCACCACAAGGGATGCACTGCAGTGAGGCCAGAGAGTGCACTGGCACCTAAGGGGCTGCACTGCAGTGAGTCCAGAGAGTGCACTGGCACCACTGGGATGCAGTGCAGTGAGTGCACAGAGTGCACTGGCACCACAGGGCATACACTGCAGTGAGTCCAGCGAGTGCACTTGCACCACTGGGGATGCAGCACAGTGAGTCCTGAGAGTGCACTGGCACCACTGCGGATGCAGCGCAGTGAATACAGAGAGTGCAATGGCACCACTGGGGATGCAGTGCAGTGAGTCCAGAGAGTGCACTGGCTCCAATGGGGATGCACTGCAGTGAGTCCAGAGATTGCACTGGCACCACTGGAGTGCAGTGAGTCCAGAGAGTGCACTGGCATCACTGGGGATGCAGTGCAGTGAGTCCAGAGAGTGCACTGGCACTAATGGGAATGCAGTGCAGTGAGTCCAGAGAGTGCACTGGCACTACTGCGGATGCACTGCAGTGAGTCCAGAGCGTGCACTGGCACCACTGGGGCTGCATGCAGTGAGTCCAGACAGTGCACTGGCACCACTGGGATGCAGTGCAGTGAGTCCACAGAGTGCACTGGCACCACAGGGCATACACTGCAGTAAGTCCAGCGAGTGCACGGGCACCACTGGGGATGCAGCGCAGTGAATACAGAGAGTGCACTGGCACCACTGGGGATGCACTGCAGTGACTCCGGAGAGTGCCCTGGCTCCAATGGGGATGCAGTGCAGTGAGTCCAGAGAGTGCACTAGCACCACTGGGGATGCAGTGCAGTGAGTCCACAGAGTGCACTGGCACCACTGGGGATGCACTGCAGTGAGTCCAGAGAGTGCACTGGCACCATTGGGGATGCAGTGCACTGAGTCCAGAGAGTGCACTGGCACCAGTGGGGATGCAGTGCACTGAGTACAGAGAGTGCACTGTCAGCACTGGGGATGCACTGCAGTGAGTCCAGAGAGTGCACTGGCACCACTGGGGATGCAGTGCAGTGAGTCCAGAGAATGCACTGGCACCACTGGGGATGCAGTGCAGTGAGTCCAGAGAGTGCACTGGCAACAATGGGGTTGCAGTGCAGTGAGTCCAGAGATTGCACTGGCACCACTGGGGACGCACTGCACTGAGTCCAGAGAGTGCCCTGGAACCACTGGGGCTGCAGTGCAGTGAGTCCAGAGAGTGCACTGGCACCACTGGGGATGCAGTGCAGGTAGTCCAGAGAGTGCACTGGCACCACTGGGGATGCAATGCAGTGAGTCCAGAGAGTGTACTGGCACCAAAGGGGATGCACTGCAGTGATTACAGAGAGTGCACTGGCACCACTGGGGATGCACCCCGGTGAGTCCAGAGAGTGCACTGGCACCACTGGGGATACACTGCAGTGAGTCCTGAGAGTTCTCCGGCGCCACTGGGGATGCAGTTTAGTGAGTCCAGAGAGTGCACCGGCTCCAATGGGGATACACTGCAGTGAGTCCAGAGAGTGCAGTGGCCCCACTGGGGATGGAGTGCAGTGAGTCCAGAGAGTGCACTGGCACCACTGTTGATGCAGTGCAGTGAGTCCAGAGAGTGCACTGGCACCACTGGGGATGCAGTGCAGTGAGTCCAGAGAGTGCACTGGCACCATTGGGGATGCAGTGCAGTGATTCCAGAGAGTGCACTGGCACCACTGGGGATGCACTGCAGTGAGTCCAGAGAGTGCACTGGCACTATTGGGGATGCAGTGCACTGAGTCCAGAGAGTGCACTGGCACCACTGGGGATGCAGTGCACTGAGTCCAGAGAGTGCACTGGCACCACTGGGGATGCACTGCAGTGAGTCCAGAGAGTGCACTGGCACCACTGGGGATGCAGTGCTGTGAGTCCAGAGAGTGTACGGGCACCACTGGGGATGCAATGCAGTTAGTCCACAGAGTGCACTGGCTCCAATGGGGATGCAGTGCAGTGAGTCCAGAGAGTGCACAGGCACCACTGGGGATGCAGTGCAGTGAGTCCTGAGAGTGCAATGGCACCACAAGGGATGCACTGCAGTGAGTCCAGAGAGTGCACTGGCACCACTGGGGATGCAGTGCAGTGAGTCCAGAGAGTGCACTGGCACCACTGGGGATGCACTGCAGTGAGTCCAGAGAGTGCACTGGCACCTAAGGGGCTGCACTGCAGTGAGTCCAGAGAGTGCACTGGCACCACAGGGGATGCAGTGCAGTGATCCAGAGATTGCACTGGCACCACTGGGGTGCAGTGAGTCCAGAGAGTGCACTGGCACCACTGGGGATGCACTGCAGTGAGTCCAGAGAGTGCACTGGCTCCAATGGGGATGCACTGCACTGAGTCCAAGAGTGCACTGGCACCACTGGGGATGCAATGCAGTGAGTCCAGAGAGTGCAATGGAACCACTGGGGATGCACTGCAGTGAGTCCAGAGAGTGCACTGGCACCACTGGGGATGCAGTGCAGTGAGTCCAGAGAGTGCACTGGCACCACTGGGGATGCAGTGCAGTGAGTCCATAGAGTGCACTGGCACCACTGGGATTGCACTGCCGTGAGTCTGGAGAGTGCACTGGCACCACTGGGTATGCAGTGCACTGAGTCCAGAGAGTGCAGTTGCACCACAATGGATGCAGTGCAGTGAGTCCAGAGAGTGCACTGGCACCACTGGGGATGCACCGCAGTGAGTCCACAGAATGCACTGGCACTAATGGGGATGCAGTGCAGTGAGTCCAGAGAGTGCACTGGCACCACTGGGGATGCAGTGCAGTGAGTCCAGAGAGTGCACTGGCACCACTGGGGATGCAGTACAGTGAGTCCAGAGAGTGCACTGGCACCACTGGGGATGCAATGCAGTGAGTCCAGAGAGTGTACTGGCACCACAGGGGATGCACTGTAGTGATTCCAGAGAGTGCACTGGCACCACTGGGGATGCACCCCGGTGAGTCCAGAGAGTGCACTGACACCACTGGGAATACACTGCAGTGAGTCCTGAGAGTTCTCCGGCACCACTGGGGATGCAGTGCAGTGACTCCAGAGAGTGCACCGGCTCCAATGGGGATACACTGCAGTGAGTCCAGAGAGTGCAGTGGCCCCACTGGGGATGGAGTGCAGTGAGTCCAGAGAGTGCACTGGCACCACTGGGGATGCAGTGCAGTGAGTCCAGAGAGTGCACTGGCACCACTGGGGATGCAGTGCAGTGACCTCAGAGAGTGCACTGGCACCACTGGGGATGCAGTGCAGTGAGTCCAGAGAGTGCACTGGCGCCACTGGGGATGCAGTGCAGTGAGTCCAGAGAGTGCACTGGCACCACTGGGGATGCACTGCAGTGAGTCCAGAGAGTGCACTGGCACTTCTGCGGATGCAGTGCAGTGAATGCAGAGAGTGCATTAGCACAAGAGGGGATGCACTGCAGTGACTCCAGAAAGTGCACTGGCACCACTGGGGATGCACTGCAGTGAGTCCAGGTAGTGCACTGGCACCACTGGGGATGCACTGCAGTGAGTCCACAGAGTGCACTGGCACCACTGGGGATGCACTGCAGTGAGTCCAGAGAGTGCACTGGCACCACTGGGGATGCAGTGCAGTGAGTCCACAGAGTGCACTGGCACCACTGGGGATGCAGTGCACTGAGTCCAGAGAGTGCACTGGCACCACTGGGGATGCAGTGCAGTGAGTCCAGAGAGTGCACTGGCACCACTGGGGATGCAGTGCACTGAGTCCAGAGAGTGCACTGGCACCACTGGGGATGCAGTGCAGTGAGTCCAGAGAATGCACTGGCACCACTGGGGATGCAGTGCAGTGAGTCCAGAGACTGCACTGGCACTAATGGGGATGCAGTGCAGTGACTCGAAAGAGTGCACTGGCACCACTGGGGATGCAGTGCAGTGAGTCCACAGAGGGCACTGGCACCACTGGGGATGCACCCCGGTGAGTCCAGAGAGTGCACTGGCACCACTGGGGATACACTGCAGTGAGTCCTGAGAGTTCTCCGGCGCCACTGGGGATGCAGTTTAGTGAGTCCAGAGAGTGCACCGGCTCCAATGGGGATACACTGCAGTGAGTCCAGAGAGTGCAGTGGCCCCACTGGGGATGGAGTGCAGTGAGTCCAGAGAGTGCACTGGCACCACTGTTGATGCAGTGCAGTGAGTCCAGAGAGTGCACTGGCACCACTGGGGATGCAGTGCAGTGAGTCCAGAGAGTGCACTGGCACCACTGGGGATGCAGTGCAGTGAGTCCAGAGAGTGCACTGGCACCACTGGGGATGCACTGCAGTGAGTCCAGAGAGTGCACTGGCACCATTGGGGATGCAGTGCACTGAGTCCAGAGAGTGCACTGGCACCACTGGGGATGCAGTGCACTGAGTCCAGAGAGTGCACTGGCACCACTGGGGATGCACTGCAGTGAGTCCAGAGAGTGCACTGGCACCACTGGGGATGCAGTGCTGTGAGTCCAGAGAGTGTACGGGCACCACTGGGGATGCAATGCAGTTAGTCCACAGAGTGCACTGGCTCCAATGGGGATGCAGTCCAGTGAGTCCAGAGAGTGCACAGGCACCACTGGGGATGCAGTGCAGTGAGTCCTGAGAGTGCAATGGCACCACTGGGGATGCACTGCAGTGAGTCCAGAGAGTGCACTGGCACCACTGGGGATGCAGTGCAGTGAGTCCAAGAGTGCACTGGCACCACTGGGGATGCAGTGCAGTGAGTCCAGAGAGTGCACTGGCACCACTGGGGATGCACTGCAGTGAGTCCAGAGAGTGCACTGGCACCACTGGAGATGCACTGCATTGAGTCCAGAGAGTGCACTGGCACCACTGGGGATGCAGTGCACTGAGTCCAGAGAGTGCACTGGCACCACTGGGGATGCAGTGCAGTGAGTCCAGAGAGTGCACTGGCACCACTGGGGATGCAGTGCAGTGACTCCTGAGAGTGCAAAGGCACCACAAGGGATGCACTGCAGTGAGTCCAGAGAGTGCACTGGCACCACTGGGGATGCAGTGCAGTGAGTCCAGAGAGTGCACTGGCACCACTGGGGATGCAGTGCAGTGACTCCAGTAAGTGCAGAGGCACCATTTGGGATGCAGTGCAGTGAGTCCAGAGAGTGCACTGGCACCAATGGGGATGCACTGCAGTGAGTCCAGAGAGTGCACTGGCACCACTGGGGATGCACTGCAGTGAGTCCAGAGAGTGCACTGGAACACTGGGGATGCAGTGCAGTGAGTGCAGAGAGTGCACTGGCACCAGTGCGGAAGCACTGCAGTGAGTCCAGAGAGTGCACTGGCACCACTGGGGATGCAGTGCAGTGAGTCCAGAGAGTGCAGTGGCACCACTGGGGATGCAGTGCAGTGAGTCCAGAGAGTGCAGTGGCACCACTGGGGATGCAGTGCACTGAGTCCAGAGAGTGCACTGGCACCATTGGGGATGCAGTGCACTGAGTCCAGAGAGTGCACTGGCACCAGTGGGGATGCAGTGCACTGAGTACAGAGAGTGCACTGTCAGCACTGGGGATGCACTGCAGTGAGTCCAGAGAGTGCACTGGCACCACTGGGGATGCACTGCAGTGACTCGAAAGAGTGCACTGGCACCACTGCGGATGCACTGCAGTGAGTCCGGAGAGTGCCCTGGCACCAATGGTGATGCAGTGCAATGAGTCCAGAGAGTGCACTGGCACCACTGGGGATGCAGTGCAGTGAGTCCAGAGAGTGCACTGGCACCACTGGGGATGCACTGCAGTGAGTCCAGAGAGTGCACTGGCACCACTGGGGATGCACTGCAGTGACTCCAGAGAGTGCACTGGCACCACTGGGGATGCACTGCAGTGATTCCAGAGGGTGCACTGGCACCACTGGGGATGCAGTGCACTGAGTCCAGAGAGTGCACTGGCACCACTGGGGATGCAGTGCAGTGAGTCCAGAGACTGCACTGGCACCATTGGGATGCAGTGCAGTGAGTCCACAGAGTGCACTGGCACCACAGGGGTTACACTGCAGTGAGTCCAGAGAGTGCACTGGCACCACTGGCGTTGCAGCACAGTGAGTCCAGAGAGTGCACTGTCACCAAAGGGGATACACCGCAGTGACTACAGAGAGTGCACTGGCACCACTGGGGATGCAGTGCAGTGAGTCCAGAGATTGCAATGGCACCAGTGGGGATGCAGTGCAGTGAGTCCATAGAGTGCACTGGCACCACTGGGATTGCACTGCCGTGAGTCTGGAGAGTACACTGGCATCACTGGGTATGCAGTGCAGTGAGTCCAGAGAGTGCAGTTGCACCACAATGGATGCACTGCAGTGAGTCCAGAGAGTGCACTGGCACCACTGGGGATGCACTGCAGTGAGTCCAGAGAATGCAATGGCACTAATGGGGATGCACTGCAGTGAGTCCAGAGCGTGCACTGGCACCATTGGGGATGCAGTGCACTGAGTCCAGAGTGCACTGTCGGCACTGGGGATGCACTGCATTGAGTCCAGAGAGTGCACTGGCACCACCGGGAATGCAGTGCAGTGAGTCCAGAGAGTGCACTGGCACCACTGGGGATGCAATGCAGTTAGTCCAGAGAGTGCACTGGCACAATTGGGGATGCAGTGCAGTGAGTCCAGAGAGTGCACTGGCACCACTGGGGATGCAGTGCAGTGAGTCCAGAGAGTGCACTGGCTCCAATGGGGATGCACTGCAGTGAGTCCAGAGAGTGCACTGGCACCACAAGGGATGCACTGCAGTGAGGCCAGAGAGTGCACTGGCACCTAAGGGGCTGCACTGCAGTGAGTCCAGAGAGTGCACTGGCACCACTGGGATGCAGTGCAGTGAGTGCACAGAGTGCACTGGCACCACAGGGCATACACTGCAGTGAGTCCAGCGAGTGCACTTGCACCACTGGGGATGCAGCACAGTGAGTCCTGAGAGTGCACTGGCACCACTGCGGATGCAGCGCAGTGAATACAGAGAGTGCAATGGCACCACTGGGGATGCAGTGCAGTGAGTCCAGAGAGTGCACTGGCTCCAATGGGGATGCACTGCAGTGAGTCCAGAGATTGCACTGGCACCACTGGAGTGCAGTGAGTCCAGAGAGTGCACTGGCATCACTGGGGATGCAGTGCAGTGAGTCCAGAGAGTGCACTGGCACTAATGGGAATGCAGTGCAGTGAGTCCAGAGAGTGCACTGGCACTACTGCGGATGCACTGCAGTGAGTCCAGAGCGTGCACTGGCACCATTGGGGATGCAGTGCACTGAGTCCAGAGAGTGCACTGGCACCACTGGGGATGCAGTGCACTGAGTAGAGAGAGTGCACTGTCAGCACTGGGGATGCAGTGCAGTGAGTCCAGAGAGTGCACTGGCTCCACTGGGGATGCAGTGCAGTGTGTCCAGAGAATGCACTTGCACCACAGGGGATGCAGTGCAGTGAGTCCAGAGAGTGCACTGGCTCCAATGGGGATGCAGTGCAGTGAGTCCAGAGATTGCACTGGCACCACTGGGTTGCAGTGACTCCAGAGAGTGCACTGGCACCACTGGGGATGCAATGCAGTGAGTCCAGAGAGTGCACTGGCTCCAATGGGGATGCACTGCACTGAGTCCAGAGAGTGCACTGGCACCACTGGGGATGCAATGCAGTGAGTCCAGAGAGTGCACTGGCACCACTGGGGATGCAGTGCAGTGAGTCCACAGAGTGCACTGTCAGCACTGGGGATGCACTGCAGTGAGTCCAGAGAGTGCACTGGCACCACTGGGGATGGAGTGCAGTGAGTGCAGAGAGTGCACTGGCACCACTGGGGATGCAATGCAGTTAGTCCAGAGAGTGCACTGGCTCCAATGGAGATGCAGTGCAGTGAGTCCAGAGAGTGCACTGGCACCACTGGGGATGCAGTGCAGTGAGTCCAGAGAGTGCAATGGCACCACAAGGGATGCACTGCATTGAGTCCAGAGAGTGCACTGGCACCACTGGGAATGCAGTGCAGTGAGTCCAGAGAGTGCACTGGAACCTAAGGGGCAGCAAGTCAGTGAGTCCATAGAGTGCACTGGCACCACTGGGGCTGCATGCAGTGAGTCCAGACAGTGCACTGGCACCACTGGGATGCAGTGCAGTGAGTCCACAGAGTGCACTGGCACCACAGGGCATACACTGCAGTAAGTCCAGCGAGTGCACTGGCACCACTGGGGATGCAGTGAGTCCAGAGAGTGCACTGGCACCACTGGGGATGCAGCGCAGTGAATACAGAGAGTGCACTGGCACCACTGGGGATGCACTGCAGTGACTCCGGAGAGTGCACTGGCTCCAATGGGGATGCAGTGCAGTGAGTCCAGAGAGTGCACTAGCACCACTGGGGATGCAGTGCAGTGAGTCCACAGAGTGCACTGGCACCACTGGGGATGCACTGCAGTGAGTCCAGAGAGTGCACTGGCACCATTGGGGATGCAGTGCACTGAGTCCAGAGAGTGCACTGGCACCAGTGGGGATGCAGTGCACTGAGTACAGAGAGTGCACTGTCAGCACTGGGGATGCACTGCAGTGAGTCCAGAGAGTGCACTGGCACCACTGGGGATGCAGTGCAGTGAGTCCAGAGAATGCACTGGCACCACTGGGGATGCAGTGCAGTGAGTCCAGAGAGTGCACTGGCAACAATGGGGTTGCAGTGCAGTGAGTCCAGAGATTGCACTGGCACCACTGGGGACGCACTGCACTGAGTCCAGAGAGTGCCCTGGAACCACTGGGGCTGCAGTGCAGTGAGTCCAGAGAGTGCACTGGCACCACTGAGGATGCAGTGCAGGTAGTCCAGAGAGTGCACTGGCACCACTGGGGATGCAATGCAGTGAGTCCAGAGAGTGTACTGGCACCAAAGGGGATGCACTGCAGTGATTACAGAGAGTGCACTGGCACCACTGGGGATGCACCCCGGTGAGTCCAGAGAGTGCACTGGCACCACTGGGGATACACTGCAGTGAGTCCTGAGAGTTCTCCGGCGCCACTGGGGATGCAGTTTAGTGAGTCCAGAGAGTGCACCGGCTCCAATGGGGATACACTGCAGTGAGTCCAGAGAGTGCAGTGGCCCCACTGGGGATGGAGTGCAGTGAGTCCAGAGAGTGCACTGGCACCACTGTTGATGCAGTGCAGTGAGTCCAGAGAGTGCACTGGCACCACTGGGGATGCAGTGCAGTGAGTCCAGAGAGTGCACTGGCACCATTGGGGATGCAGTGCAGTGATTCCAGAGAGTGCACTGGCACCACTGGGGATGCACTGCAGTGAGTCCAGAGAGTGCACTGGCACTATTGGGGATGCAGTGCACTGAGTCCAGAGAGTGCACTGGCACCACTGGGGATGCAGTGCACTGAGTCCAGAGAGTGCACTGGCACCACTGGGGATGCACTGCAGTGAGTCCAGAGAGTGCACTGGCACCACTGGGGATGCAGTGCTGTGAGTCCAGAGAGTGTACGGGCACCACTGGGGATGCAATGCAGTTAGTCCACAGAGTGCACTGGCTCCAATGGGGATGCAGTGCAGTGAGTCCAGAGAGTGCACAGGCACCACTGGGGATGCAGTGCAGTGAGTCCTGAGAGTGCAATGGCACCACAAGGGATGCACTGCAGTGAGTCCAGAGAGTGCACTGGCACCACTGGGGATGCAGTGCAGTGAGTCCAGAGAGTGCACTGGCACCACTGGGGATGCACTGCAGTGAGTCCAGAGAGTGCACTGGCACCTAAGGGGCTGCACTGCAGTGAGTCCAGAGAGTGCACTGGCACCACAGGGGATGCAGTGCAGTGATCCAGAGATTGCACTGGCACCACTGGGGTGCAGTGAGTCCAGAGAGTGCACTGGCACCACTGGGGATGCACTGCAGTGAGTCCAGAGAGTGCACTGGCTCCAATGGGGATGCACTGCACTGAGTCCAAGAGTGCACTGGCACCACTGGGGATGCAATGCAGTGAGTCCAGAGAGTGCAATGGAACCACTGGGGATGCACTGCAGTGAGTCCAGAGAGTGCACTGGCACCACTGGGGATGCAGTGCAGTGAGTCCAGAGAGTGCACTGGCACCACTGGGGATGCAGTGCAGTGAGTCCATAGAGTGCACTGGCACCACTGGGATTGCACTGCCGTGAGTCTGGAGAGTGCACTGGCACCACTGGGTATGCAGTGCACTGAGTCCAGAGAGTGCAGTTGCACCACAATGGATGCAGTGCAGTGAGTCCAGAGAGTGCACTGGCACCACTGGGGATGCACCGCAGTGAGTCCACAGAATGCACTGGCACTAATGGGGATGCAGTGCAGTGAGTCCAGAGAGTGCACTGGCACCACTGGGGATGCAGTGCAGTGAGTCCAGAGAGTGCACTGGCACCACTGGGGATGCAGTACAGTGAGTCCAGAGAGTGCACTGGCACCACTGGGGATGCAATGCAGTGAGTCCAGAGAGTGTACTGGCACCACAGGGGATGCACTGTAGTGATTCCAGAGAGTGCACTGGCACCACTGGGGATGCACCCCGGTGAGTCCAGAGAGTGCACTGACACCACTGGGAATACACTGCAGTGAGTCCTGAGAGTTCTCCGGCACCACTGGGGATGCAGTGCAGTGACTCCAGAGAGTGCACCGGCTCCAATGGGGATACACTGCAGTGAGTCCAGAGAGTGCAGTGGCCCCACTGGGGATGGAGTGCAGTGAGTCCAGAGAGTGCACTGGCACCACTGGGGATGCAGTGCAGTGAGTCCAGAGAGTGCACTGGCACCACTGGGGATGCAGTGCAGTGACCTCAGAGAGTGCACTGGCACCACTGGGGATGCAGTGCAGTGAGTCCAGAGAGTGCACTGGCGCCACTGGGGATGCAGTGCAGTGAGTCCAGAGAGTGCACTGGCACCACTGGGGATGCACTGCAGTGAGTCCAGAGAGTGCACTGGCACTTCTGCGGATGCAGTGCAGTGAATGCAGAGAGTGCATTAGCACAAGAGGGGATGCACTGCAGTGACTCCAGAAAGTGCACTGGCACCACTGGGGATGCACTGCAGTGAGTCCAGGTAGTGCACTGGCACCACTGGGGATGCACTGCAGTGAGTCCACAGAGTGCACTGGCACCACTGGGGATGCACTGCAGTGAGTCCAGAGAGTGCACTGGCACCACTGGGGATGCAGTGCAGTGAGTCCACAGAGTGCACTGGCACCACTGGGGATGCAGTGCACTGAGTCCAGAGAGTGCACTGGCACCACTGGGGCTGCAGTGCAGTGAGTCCAGAGAGTGCACTGGCACCACTGGGGATGCAGTGCACTGAGTCCAGAGAGTGCACTGGCACCACTGGGGATGCACTGCAGTGAGTCCAGAGAATGCACTGGCACCACTGGGGATGCAGTGCAGTGAGTCCAGAGACTGCACTGGCACTAATGGGGATGCAGTGCAGTGACTCGAAAGAGTGCACTGGCACCACTGGGGATGCAGTGCAGTGAGTCCACAGAGGGCACTGGCACCACTGGGGATGCACCCCGGTGAGTCCAGAGAGTGCACTGGCACCACTGGGGATACACTGCAGTGAGTCCTGAGAGTTCTCCGGCGCCACTGGGGATGCAGTTTAGTGAGTCCAGAGAGTGCACCGGCTCCAATGGGGATACACTGCAGTGAGTCCAGAGAGTGCAGTGGCCCCACTGGGGATGGAGTGCAGTGAGTCCAGAGAGTGCACTGGCACCACTGTTGATGCAGTGCAGTGAGTCCAGAGAGTGCACTGGCACCACTGGGGATGCAGTGCAGTGAGTCCAGAGAGTGCACTGGCACCACTGGGGATGCAGTGCAGTGAGTCCAGAGAGTGCACTGGCACCACTGGGGATGCACTGCAGTGAGTCCAGAGAGTGCACTGGCACCATTGGGGATGCAGTGCACTGAGTCCAGAGAGTGCACTGGCACCACTGGGGATGCAGTGCACTGAGTCCAGAGAGTGCACTGGCCCCACTGGGGATGCACTGCAGTGAGTCCAGAGAGTGCACTGGCACCACTGGGGATGCAGTGCTGTGAGTCCAGAGAGTGTACGGGCACCACTGGGGATGCAATGCAGTTAGTCCACAGAGTGCACTGGCTCCAATGGGGATGCAGTGCAGTGAGTCCAGAGAGTGCACAGGCACCACTGGGGATGCAGTGCAGTGAGTCCTGAGAGTGCAATGGCACCACTGGGGATGCACTGCAGTGAGTCCAGAGAGTGCACTGGCACCACTGGGGATGCAGTGCAGTGAGTCCAGAGAGTGCACTGGCACCACTGGGGATGCAGTGCAGTGAGTCCAGAGAGTGCACTGGCACCACTGGGGATGCACTGCAGTGAGTCCAGAGAGTGCACTGGCACCACTGGAGATGCACTGCATTGAGTCCAGAGAGTGCACTGGCACCACTGGGGATGCAGTGCAGTGAGTCCAGAGAGTGCACTGGCACCAGTGCGGAAGCACTGCAGTGAGTCCAGAGAGTGCACTGGCGCCACTGGGGATGCACTGCAGTGAGTCCAGAGAGTGCAGTGGCACCAATGGGATGCAGTGCAGTGAGTCCAGAGAGTGCACTGTCAGCAATGGTGATGCAGTGCAGTGACTCCAGAGAGTGCACTGGCACCACTGGGGATGCAGTGCAGTGAGTCCAGAGAGTGCAGTTGCACCACAATGGATGCAGTGCAGTGAGTCCAGAGAGTGCACTGGCACCACTGGGGATGCACTGCAGTGAGTCCAGAGAATGCACTGGCACTAATGGGGATGCAGTGCAGTGAGTCCAGAGAGTGCACTGGCACCACTGGGGATGCAGTGCAGTGAGTCCAGAGAGTGCACTGGCACCACTGGGGATGCAGTGCAGTGACTCTAGAGAGTGCACTGGCACCACTGGGGATGCACTGCAGTGAGTCCAGAGAGTGTACTGGCACCACAGGGGATGCAGTGCAGTGATTCCAGAGAGTGCACTGGCACCACTGGGGATGCACTTCAGTGAGTCCAGAGAGTGCAGTGGCACCACTGGGGATGCAGTGCAGTGAGTCCAGAGACTGCACTGGCACCACTGGGGTTTTAGTGCAGTGAGTCCAGAGAGTGCACTGGCACCACTGGGGATGCAGTAGAGTGAGTCCAGAGAGTGCCCTTGCACCACTAGGGATAAACTTCAGTGAGTCCAGAGAGTGCACTGGCACCACTGGGGATGCACTGCAGTGAGTCCAGAGAGTTCTCTGGCACCACTGGGGATGCAGTGTAGTGATTCCAGAGAGTGCTCTGGCACCACTGAGTTGCACTGCAGTGAGTCCAGAGAGGGCACTGGCACCACTGGGGATGCACTGCAGTGGGTCCAGAGAGTGCACTGGCACCACTGGGGATGCAGTGCAGTGAGTCCAGAGAGTGCACTGGCACCACTGGTGATGCACTGTAGTGAGTCCAGAGATTGCACTGGCACCACTGGGGATGCAGTGCAGTGAGTCCACAAAGTTCACTGGCACCACTGGGGATGCACTGCAGTGAGTCCAGAGACTACACTGGCACCACTGGGGATGCAGTGCAGTGAGTCCAGAGATTGCACTGGCACCACTGGGGATGCACTGCTGTGAGTGCAGAGACTACACTGGCACCACTGGGGATGCAGTGCAGTGAGTCCAGAGAGTGCACTGGCACCACTGGGGATGCAGTGCAGTGAGTCCAGAGAGTGCACTGGCACCACCGGGGATTCACTGCAGTGAGTCCAGAGAGTGCACTGACACCACTGGGAATGCACTGCATTGAGTACAGAGAGTGCACTGGCACCTCAGGGGCTGCACTGCAGTGAGTCCAGAGAGTGCACTGGCACCACTGGGGATGCACTGCAGTGAGTCCAGAGAGTGCACTGGCACCACTGGGGATGCAGTGCAGTGAGTCCAGAGAGTGCACTGGCACCACTGGGGATGCAGTGCAGTGAGTGCAGAGAGTGCACTGGCACAAAAGGGGATGCACTGCAGTGAGTCCAGAGAGTGCACTGGCACCACTGGGGATGCAGTGCAGTGAGTCCAGAGAGTGCAGTGGCACCACTGGGGATGCAGTGCAGTGAGTCCAGAGAGTGCAGTGGCACCACTGGGGATGCAGTGCACTGAGTCCAGAGAGTGCACTGGCACCATTGGGGATGCAGTGCAGTGAGTCCAGAGAGTGCACTGGCACCAGTGGGGATGCAGTGCACTGAGTACAGAGAGTGCACTGTCAGCACTGGGGATGCACTGCAGTGAGTCCAGAGAGTGCACTGGCACCACTGGGGATGCACTGCAGTGACTCGAAAGAGTGCACTGGCACCACTGCGGATGCACTGCAGTGAGTCCGGAGAGTGCCCTGGCACCAATGGTGATGCAGTGCAATGAGTCCAGAGAGTGCACTGGCACCACTGGGGATGCAGTGCAGTGAGTCCAGAGAGTGCACTGGCACCACTGGGGATGCACTGCAGTGAGTCCAGAGAGTGCACTGGCACCACTGGGGATGCACTGCAGTGACTCCAGAGAGTGCACTGGCACCACTGGGGATGCACTGCAGTGATTCCAGAGGGTGCACTGGCACCACTGGGGATGCAGTGCACTGAGTCCAGAGAGTGCACTGGCACCACTGGGGATGCAGTGCAGTGAGTCCAGAGACTGCACTGGCACCATTGGGATGCAGTGCAGTGAGTCCACAGAGTGCACTGGCACCACAGGGGTTACACTGCAGTGAGTCCAGAGAGTGCACTGGCACCACTGGCGTTGCAGCACAGTGAGTCCAGAGAGTGCACTGTCACCAAAGGGGATACACCGCAGTGACTACAGAGAGTGCACTGGCACCACTGGGGATGCAGTGCAGTGAGTCCAGAGATTGCAATGGCACCAGTGGGGATGCAGTGCAGTGAGTCCATAGAGTGCACTTGCACCACTGGGATTGCACTGCCGTGAGTCTGGAGAGTACACTGGCATCACTGGGTATGCAGTGCAGTGAGTCCAGAGAGTGCAGTTGCACCACAATGGATGCACTGCAGTGAGTCCAGAGAGTGCACTGGCACCACTGGGGATGCACTGCAGTGAGTCCAGAGAATGCAATGGCACTAATGGGGATGCACTGCAGTGAGTCCAGAGCGTGCACTGGCACCATTGGGGATGCAGTGCACTGAGTCCAGAGTGCACTGTCGGCACTGGGGATGCACTGCATTGAGTCCAGAGAGTGCACTGGCACCACCGGGAATGCAGTGCAGTGAGTCCAGAGAGTGCACTGGCACCACTGGGGATGCAATGCAGTTAGTCCAGAGAGTGCACTGGCTCCAATGGGGATGCAGTGCAGTGAGTCCAGAGAGTGCACTGGCACAATTGGGGATGCAGTGCAGTGAGTCCAGAGAGTGCACTGGCACCACTGGGGATGCAGTGCAGTGAGTCCAGAGAGTGCACTGGCTCCAATGGGGATGCACTGCAGTGAGTCCAGAGAGTGCACTGGCACCACAAGGGATGCACTGCAGTGAGGCCAGAGAGTGCACTGGCACCTAAGGGGCTGCACTGCAGTGAGTCCAGAGAGTGCACTGGCACCACTGGGATGCAGTGCAGTGAGTGCACAGAGTGCACTGGCACCACAGGGCATACACTGCAGTGAGTCCAGCGAGTGCACTTGCACCACTGGGGATGCAGCACAGTGAGTCCTGAGAGTGCACTGGCACCACTGCGGATGCAGCGCAGTGAATACAGAGAGTGCAATGGCACCACTGGGGATGCAGTGCAGTGAGTCCAGAGAGTGCACTGGCTCCAATGGGGATGCACTGCAGTGAGTCCAGAGATTGCACTGGCACCACTGGAGTGCAGTGAGTCCAGAGAGTGCACTGGCATCACTGGGGATGCAGTGCAGTGAGTCCAGAGAGTGCACTGGCACTAATGGGAATGCAGTGCAGTGAGTCCAGAGAGTGCACTGGCACTACTGCGGATGCACTGCAGTGAGTCCAGAGCGTGCACTGGCACCATTGGGGATGCAGTGCACTGAGTCCAGAGAGTGCACTGGCACCACTGGGGATGCAGTGCACTGAGTAGAGAGAGTGCACTGTCAGCACTGGGGATGCAGTGCAGTGAGTCCAGAGAGTGCACTGGCTCCACTGGGGATGCAGTGCAGTGTGTCCAGAGAATGCACTTGCACCACAGGGGATGCAGTGCAGTGAGTCCAGAGAGTGCACTGGCTCCAATGGGGATGCAGTGCAGTGAGTCCAGAGATTGCACTGGCACCACTGGGTTGCAGTGAGTCCAGAGAGTGCACTGGCACCACTGGGGATGCAATGCAGTGAGTCCAGAGAGTGCACTGGCTCCAATGGGGATGCACTGCACTGAGTCCAGAGTGTGCACTGGCACCACTGGGGATGCAATGCAGTGAGTCCAGAGAGTGCACTGGCACCACTGGGGATGCAGTGCAGTGAGTCCACAGAGTGCACTGTCAGCACTGGGGATGCACTGCAGTGAGTCCAGAGAGTGCACTGGCACCACTGGGGATGGAGTGCAGTGAGTGCAGAGAGTGCACTGGCACCACTGGGGATGCAATGCAGTTAGTCCAGAGAGTGCACTGGCTCCAATGGAGATGCAGTGCAGTGAGTCCAGAGAGTGCACTGGCACCACTGGGGATGCAGTGCAGTGAGTCCAGAGAGTGCAATGGCACCACAAGGGATGCACTGCATTGAGTCCAGAGAGTGCACTGGCACCACTGGGGATGCAGTGCAGTGAGTCCAGAGAGTGCACTGGAACCTAAGGGGCAGCAAGTCAGTGAGTCCATAGAGTGCACTGGCACCACTGGGGCTGCATGCAGTGAGTCCAGACAGTGCACTGGCACCACTGGGATGCAGTGCAGTGAGTCCACAGAGTGCACTGGCACCACAGGGCATACACTGCAGTAAGTCCAGCGAGTGCACTGGCACCACTGGGGATGCAGTGAGTCCAGAGAGTGCACTGGCACCACTGGGGATGCAGCGCAGTGAATACAGAGAGTGCAGTGGCACCACTGGGGATGCACTGCAGTGACTCCGGAGAGTGCACTGGCTCCAATGGGGATGCAGTGCAGTGAGTCCAGAGAGTGCACTAGCACCACTGGGGATGCAGTGCAGTGAGTCCACAGAGTGCACTGGCACCACTGGGGATGCACTGCAGTGAGTCCAGAGAGTGCACTGGCACCATTGGGGATGCAGTGCACTGAGTCCAGAGAGTGCACTGGCACCAGTGGGGATGCAGTGCACTGAGTACAGAGAGTGCACTGTCAGCACTGGGGATGCACTGCAGTGAGTCCAGAGAGTGCACTGGCACCACTGGGGATGCAGTGCAGTGAGTCCAGAGAATGCACTGGCACCACTGGGGATGCAGTGCAGTGAGTCCAGAGAGTGCACTGGCAACAATGGGGTTGCAGTGCAGTGAGTCCAGAGATTGCACTGGCACCACTGGGGACGCACTGCACTGAGTCCAGAGAGTGCCCTGGAACCACTGGGGCTGCAGTGCAGTGAGTCCAGAGAGTGCACTGGCACCACTGGGGATGCAGTGCAGGTAGTCCAGAGAGTGCACTGGCACCACTGGGGATTCAATGCAGTGAGTCCAGAGAGTGTACTGGCACCAAAGGGGATGCACTGCAGTGATTACAGAGAGTGCACTGGCACCACTGGGGATGCACCCCGGTGAGTCCAGAGAGTGCACTGGCACCACTGGGGATACACTGCAGTGAGTCCTGAGAGTTCTCCGGCGCCACTGGGGATGCAGTTTAGTGAGTCCAGAGAGTGCACCGGCTCCAATGGGGATACACTGCAGTGAGTCCAGAGAGTGCAGTGGCCCCACTGGGGATGGAGTGCAGTGAGTCCAGAGAGTGCACTGGCACCACTGTTGATGCAGTGCAGTGAGTCCAGAGAGTGCACTGGCACCACTGGGGATGCAGTGCAGTGAGTCCAGAGAGTGCACTGGCACCATTGGGGATGCAGTGCAGTGATTCCAGAGAGTGCACTGGCACCACTGGGGATGCACTGCAGTGAGTCCAGAGAGTGCACTGGCGCTATTGGGGATGCAGTGCACTGAGTCCAGAGAGTGCACTGGCACCACTGGGGATGCAGTGCACTGAGTCCAGAGAGTGCACTGGCACCACTGGGGATGCACTGCAGTGAGTCCAGAGAGTGCACTGGCACCACTGGGGATGCAGTGCTGTGAGTCCAGAGAGTGTACGGGCACCACTGGGGATGCAATGCAGTTAGTCCACAGAGTGCACTGGCTCCAATGGGGATGCAGTGCAGTGAGTCCAGAGAGTGCACAGGCACCACTGGGGATGCAGTGCAGTGAGTCCTGAGAGTGCAATGGCACCACAAGGGATGCACTGCAGTGAGTCCAGAGAGTGCACTGGCACCACTGGGGATGCAGTGCAGTGAGTCCAGAGAGTGCACTGGCACCACTGGGGATGCACTGCAGTGAGTCCAGAGAGTGCACTGGCACCTAAGGGGCTGCACTGCAGTGAGTCCAGAGAGTGCACTGGCACCACAGGGGATGCACTGCAGTGAGTCCAGAGAGTGCACTGGCTCCAATGGGGATGCACTGCACTGAGTCCAAGAGTGCACTGGCACCACTGGGGATGCAATGCAGTGAGTCCAGAGAGTGCAATGGAACCACTGGGGATGCACTGCAGTGAGTCCAGAGAGTGCACTGGCACCACTGGGGATGCAGTGCAGTGAGTCCAGAGAGTGCACTGGCACCACTGGGGATGCAGTGCAGTGAGTCCATAGAGTGCACTGGCACCACTGGGATTGCACTGCCGTGAGTCTGGAGAGTGCACTGGCACCACTGGGTATGCAGTGCACTGAGTCCAGAGAGTGCAGTTGCACCACAATGGATGCAGTGCAGTGAGTCCAGAGAGTGCACTGGCACCACTGGGGATGCAGCGCAGTGAGTCCACAGAATGCACTGGCACTAATGGGGATGCAGTGCAGTGAGTCCAGAGAGTGCACTGGCACCACTGGGGATGCAGTGCAGTGAGTCCAGAGAGTGCACTGGCACCACTGGGGATGCAGTACAGTGAGTCCAGAGAGTGCACTGGCACCACTGGGGATGCAATGCAGTGAGTCCAGAGAGTGTACTGGCACCACAGGGGATGCACTGTAGTGATTCCAGAGAGTGCACTGGCACCACTGGGGATGCACCCCGGTGAGTCCAGAGAGTGCACTGACACCACTGGGAATACACTGCAGTGAGTCCTGAGAGTTCTCCGGCACCACTGGGGATGCAGTGCAGTGACTCCAGAGAGTGCACCGGCTCCAATGGGGATACACTGCAGTGAGTCCAGAGAGTGCAGTGGCCCCACTGGGGATGGAGTGCAGTGAGTCCAGAGAGTGCACTGGCACCACTGGGGATGCAGTGCAGTGAGTCCAGAGAGTGCACTGGCACCACTGGGGATGCAGTGCAGTGACCTCAGAGAGTGCACTGGCACCACTGGGGATGCAGTGCAGTGAGTCCAGAGAGTGCACTGGCGCCACTGGGGATGCAGTGCAGTGAGTCCAGAGAGTGCACTGGCACCACTGGGGATGCACTGCAGTGAGTCCAGAGAGTGCACTGGCACTTCTGCGGATGCAGTGCAGTGAATGCAGAGAGTGCATTAGCACAAGAGGGGATGCACTGCAGTGACTCCAGAAAGTGCACTGGCACCACTGGGGATGCACTGCAGTGAGTCCAGGTAGTGCACTGGCACCACTGGGGATGCACTGCAGTGAGTCCACAGAGTGCACTGGCACCACTGGGGATGCACTGCAGTGAGTCCAGAGAGTGCACTGGCACCACTGGGGATGCAGTGCAGTGAGTCCACAGAGTGCACTGGCACCACTGGGGATGCAGTGCACTGAGTCCAGAGAGTGCACTGGCACCACTGGGGATGCAGTGCAGTGAGTCCAGAGAGTGCACTGGCACCACTGGGGATGCAGTGCACTGAGTCCAGAGAGTGCACTGGCACCACTGGGGATGCAGTGCAGTGAGTCCAGAGAATGTACTGGCACCACTGGGGATGCAGTGCAGTGAGTCCAGAGACTGCACTGGCACTAATGGGGATGCAGTGCAGTGACTCGAAAGAGTGCACTGGCACCACTGGGGATGCAGTGCAGTGAGTCCACAGAGGGCACTGGCACCACTGGGGATGCACCCCGGTGAGTCCAGAGAGTGCACTGGCACCACTGGGGATACACTGCAGTGAGTCCTGAGAGTTCTCCGGCGCCACTGGGGATGCAGTTTAGTGAGTCCAGAGAGTGCACCGGCTCCAATGGGGATACACTGCAGTGAGTCCAGAGAGTGCAGTGGCCCCACTGGGGATGGAGTGCAGTGAGTCCAGAGAGTGCACTGGCACCACTGTTGATGCAGTGCAGTGAGTCCAGAGAGTGCACTGGCACCACTGGGGATGCAGTGCAGTGAGTCCAGAGAGTGCACTGGCACCACTGGGGATGCAGTGCAGTGAGTCCAGAGAGTGCACTGGCACCACTGGGGATGCACTGCAGTGAGTCCAGAGAGTGCACTGGCACCATTGGGGATGCAGTGCACTGAGTCCAGAGAGTGCACTGGCACCACTGGGGATGCAGTGCACTGAGTCCAGAGAGTGCACTGGCACCACTGGGGATGCACTGCAGTGAGTCCAGAGAGTGCACTGGCACCACTGGGGATGCAGTGCTGTGAGTCCAGAGAGTGTACGGGCACCACTGGGGATGCAATGCAGTTAGTCCACAGAGTGCACTGGCTCCAATGGGGATGCAGTGCAGTGAGTCCAGAGAGTGCACAGGCACCACTGGGGATGCAGTGCAGTGAGTCCTGAGAGTGCAATGGCACCACTGGGGATGCACTGCAGTGAGTCCAGAGAGTGCACTGGCACCACTGGGGATGCAGTGCAGTGAGTCCAGAGAGTGCACTGGCACCACTGGGGATGCAGTGCAGTGAGTCCAGAGAGTGCACTGGCACCACTGGGGATGCACTGCAGTGAGTCCAGAGAGTGCACTGGCACCACTGGAGATGCACTGCACTGAGTCCAGAGAGTGCACTGGCACCACTGGGGATGCAGTGCACTGAGTCCAGAGAGTGCACTGGCACCACTGGGGATGCAGTGCAGTGAGTCCAGAGAGTGCACTGGCACCACTGGGGATGCAGTGCAGTGACTCCTGAGAGTGCAAAGGCACCACAAGGGATGCACTGCAGTGAGTCCAGAGAGTGCACTGGCACCACTGGGGATGCAGTGCAGTGAGTCCAGAGAGTGCACTGGCACCACTGGGGATGCAGTGCAGTGAGTCCAGAGAGTTCACAGGCACCATTTGGGATGCAGTGCAGTGAGTCCAGAGAGTGCACTGGCACCAATGGGGATGCACTGCAGTGAGTCCAGAGAGTGCACTGGCACCACTGGGGATGCACTGCAGTGAGTCCAGAGAGTGCACTGGAACACTGGGGATGCAGTGCAGTGAGTGCAGAGAGTGCACTGGCACCAGTGCGGAAGCACTGCAGTGAGTCCAGAGAGTGCACTGGCGCCACTGGGGATGCACTGCAGTGAGTCCAGAGAGTGCAGTGGCACCAATGGGATGCAGTGCAGTGAGTCCAGAGAGTGCACTGTCAGCAATGGTGATGCAGTGCAGTGACTCCAGAGAGTGCACTGGCACCACTGGGGATGCAGTGCAGTGAGTCCAGAGAGTGCAGTTGCACCACAATGGATGCAGTGCAGTGAGTCCAGAGAGTGCACTGGCACCACTGGGGATGCACTGCAGTGAGTCCAGAGAATGCACTGGCACTAATGGGGATGCAGTACAGTGAGTCCAGAGAGTGCACTGGCACCACTGGGGATGCAGTGCAGTGAGTCCAGAGAGTGCACTGGCACCACTGGGGATGCAGTGCAGTGACTCTAGAGAGTGCACTGGCACCACTGGGGATGCACTGCAGTGAGTCCAGAGAGTGTACTGGCACCACAGGGGATGCAGTGCAGTGATTCCAGAGAGTGCACTGGCACCACTGGGGATGCACTTCAGTGAGTCCAGAGAGTGCAGTGGCACCACTGGGGATGCAGTGCAGTGAGTCCAGAGACTGCACTGGCACCACTGGGGTTTTAGTGCAGTGAGTCCAGAGAGTGCACTGGCACCACTGGGGATGCAGTAGAGTGAGTCCAGAGAGTGCCCTTGCACCACTAGGGATAAACTTCAGTGAGTCCAGAGAGTGCACTGGCACCACTGGGGATGCACTGCAGTGAGTCCAGAGAGTTCTCTGGCACCACTGGGGATGCAGTGTAGTGATTCCAGAGAGTGCTCTGGCACCACTGAGTTGCACTGCAGTGAGTCCAGAGAGGGCACTGGCACCACTGGGGATGCACTGCAGTGGGTCCAGAGAGTGCACTGGCACCACTGGGGATGCAGTGCAGTGAGTCCAGAGAGTGCACTGGCACCACTGGTGATGCACTGTAGTGAGTCCAGAGATTGCACTGGCACCACTGGGGATGCAGTGCAGTGAGTCCACAAAGTTCACTGGCACCACTGGGGATGCACTGCAGTGAGTCCAGAGACTACACTGGCACCACTGGGGATGCAGTGCAGTGAGTCCAGAGATTGCACTGGCACCACTGGGGATGCACTGCTGTGAGTGCAGAGACTACACTGGCACCACTGGGGATGCAGTGCAGTGAGTCCAGAGAGTGCACTGGCACCACTGGGGATGCAGTGCAGTGAGTCCAGAGAGTGCACTGGCACCACCGGGGATTCACTGCAGTGAGTCCAGAGAGTGCACTGACACCACTGGGAATGCACTGCATTGAGTACAGAGAGTGCACTGGCACCTCAGGGGCTGCACTGCAGTGAGTCCAGAGAGTGCACTGGCACCACTGGGGATGCACTGCAGTGAGTCCAGAGAGTGCACTGGCACCACTGGGGATGCAGTGCAGTGAGTCCAGAGAGTGCACTGGCACCACTGGGGATGCAGTGCAGTGAGTGCAGAGAGTGCACTGGCACAAAAGGGGATGCACTGCAGTGAGTCCAGAGAGTGCACTGGCACCACTGGGGATGCAGTGCAGTGAGTCCAGAGAGTGCAGTGGCACCACTGGGGATGCAGTGCAGTGAGTCCAGAGAGTGCAGTGGCACCACTGGGGATGCAGTGCACTGAGTCCAGAGAGTGCACTGGCACCACTGGGGATGCACTGCAGTGAGTCCAGAGAGTGCACTGTCCGCACTGGGGATGCAGTGCAGTGAGTCCAGAGAGTGCACTGGCACCACTAAGGATGCAGTGCACTGAGTCCAGAGAGTGCACTGGCACCACTGGGGATGCAGTGCAGTTAGTCCATAGAGTGCACTGGCTCCACTGGGGATGCAGTGCAGTGACTCAAGAGAGTGCACAGGCACCACTGGGGATGCAGTGCAGTGAGACCAGAGAGTGCAATGGCACCACAGGGGATGCACTGCAGTGATTCCAGAGAGTGCACTGTCACCACTGGGGATGCAGTGCAGTGAGTCCAGAGAGTGCACTGGCACCAGTGGGGGTGCAGTGCAGTGAGTCCAGAGACTGCACTGGCACCAACTGGAGCTGCACTGCAGTGAGTCCTGAGATTGCACTGGCACCACTGGGGATGCACTGCAGTGAGTCCAGAGAGTGCACTGGCACCACTGGGGATGCACTACAGTGAGTCCAGAGACTACACTGGCACCACTGGGGATGCAGTGCAGTGAGTCCAGAGAGTGCACTGGCACCACTGGGGATGCAGTTCAGTGAGTCCAGAGAGTGCACTGGCACCACTGGGGATGCAGTTCAGTGAGTCCAGAGAGTGCACTGGCACCACTGGGGATGCACTACAGTGAGTCCAGAGACTACACTGGCACCACTGGGGATGCAGTGCAGTGAGTCCAGAGAGTGCACTGGCACCACTGGGGATGCAGTTCAGTGAGTCCAGAGAGTGCACTGGCACCACCGGGGATTCACTGCAGTGAGTCCAGAGAGTGCACTGACACCACTGGGAATGCACTGCATTGAGTACAGAGAGTGCACTTGCACCTCAGGGGATGCACTGCAGTGAGTCCAGAGAGTGCACTGGCACCACTGGGGATGCACTGCAGTGAGTCCAGAGAGTGCACTGGCACCACTGGGGATGCAATGCAGTAAGTCCAGAGAGTGCACTGGCACCAATGGGATGCAGTGTAGTGAGTCCACAGAGTGCACTGGCACCACAGGGGATACACTGCAGTGAGTCCAGAGAGTGCACTGGCACCACTAGGGATGCAGCACAGTGAGTCCAGAGAGTGAACTGTCACCACTGGGGACGCACTGCAGTGAGTCCAGAGAGTGCGCTGGCACCACAGGGGATGCACTGCAGTGAGTCCAGAGAGTGCACTGGCACCAGTGGCGATGCACTGCAGTGGGTCCAGAGCGTGCACTGGCACCACTGGGGATGCAGTGCAGTGAGTCCAGAGAGTGCACTGGCACCACTGGGGATGCACTGCAGTGAGTCCAGAGAGTGCACTGGCACCACTGGGGATGCAGTGCAGTGAGTCCAGAGAGTGCACTGGCACCACTGGTGATACACTGCAGTGAGTCCAGAGAGTGCACTGGCAGCACTGGGGATGCACTGCAGTGAGTCCAGAGAGTGCACTGGCACTACTGGAGATGCACTGCACTGAGTCCAGAGAGTGCACTGGCACCACTGGGGATGCAGTGCACTGAGTCCAGAGAGTGCACTGGCACCACTGGGGATGCAGTGCACTGAGTCCAGAGAGTGCACTGGCACCACTGGGGATGCAGTGCAGTGACTCCTGAGAGTGCAAAGGCACCACAAGGGATGCACTGCAGTGAGTCCAGAGAGTGCACTGGCACCACTGGGGATGCAGTGCAGTGAGTCCAGAGAGTGCACTGGCACCACTGGGGATGCAGTGCAGTGAGTCCAGAGAGTTCACAGGCACCACTTGGGATGCAGTGCAGTGAGTCCAGAGAGTGCACTAGCACCACTGGGGATGCACTGCAGTGAGTCCAGAGAGTGCACTGGCACCACTGGGGATGCAGTGCAGGTAGTCCAGAGAGTGCACTGGAACACTGGGGATGCAGTGCAGTGAGTGCAGAGAGTGCACTGGCACCAGTGCGGAAGCACTGCAGTGAGTCCAGAGAGTGCACTGGCGCCACTGGGGATGCACTGCAGTGAGTCCAGAGAGTGCAGTGGCACAACTAGGGATGCAGTGCAGTGAGTCCAGAGAGTGCACTGGCACCACTGGGGATGCAGTGCAGTGAGTCCAGAGAGTGCACTGGCACCAATCGGATGCAGTGCAGTGAGTCCAGAGAGTGCACTGTCAGCACTGGGGATGCAGTGCAGTGAGTCCAGAGAGTGCACTGGCACCACTGGGGATGCAGTGCAGTGAGTCCAGAGAGTGCAGTTGCACCACAATGGATGCAGTGCAGTGAGTCCAGAGAGTGCACTGGCACCACTGGGGATGCACTGCAGTGAGTCCAGAGAATGCACTGGCACTAATGGGGATGCACTGCAGTGAGTCCAGAGAGTGCACTGGCACCACTGGGGATGCACTGCAGTGAGTCCAGAGAGTGCACTGGCACCACTGGGGATGCAGTGCAGTGACTCTAGAGAGTGCACTGGCACCACTGGGGATGCAGTGCAGTGAGTCCAGAGAGTGTACTGGCACCACAGGGGATGCAGTGCAGTGATTCCAGAGAGTGCACTGGCACCACTGGGGATGCACTTCAGTGAGTCCAGAGAGTGCACTGGCAGCACTGGGGATGCACTGCAGTGAGTCCAGAGAGTGCACTGGCACCACTGGAGATGCAGTGCACTGAGTCCAGAGAGTGCACTGGCACCACTGGGGATGCAGTGCACTGAGTCCAGAGAGTGCACTGGCACCACTGGGGATGCAGTGCAGTGAGTCCAGAGAGTGCACTGGCACCACTGGGGATGCAGTGCAGTGACTCCTGAGAGTGCAAAGGCACCACAAGGGATGCACTGCAGTGAGTCCAGAGAGTGCACTGGCACCACTGGGGATGCAGTGCAGTGAGTCCAGAGAGTGCACTGGCACCACTGGGGATGCAGCGCAGTGAGTCCAGACAGTGCACTGGCACCACTGGGGATGCACTGCAGTGAGTCCAGAGAGTGCACTGGCACCACTGGGGATGCAGTGCAGGTAGTCCAGAGAGTGCACTGGAACACTGGGGATACAGTGCAGTGAGTGCAGAGAGTGCACTGGCACCAGTGCGGAAGCACTGCAGTGAGTCCAGAGAGTGCACTGGCGCCACTGGGGATGCACTGCAGTGAGTCCAGAGAGTGCAGTGGCACAACTAGGGATGCAGTGCAGTGAGTCCAGAGAGTGCACTGGCACCACTGGGGATGCAGTGCAGTGAGTCCAGAGAGTGCACTGGCACCAATGGGATGCAGTGCAGTGAGTCCAGAGAGTGCACTGTCAGCACTGGGGATGCAGTGCAGTGAGTGCAGAGAGTGCACTGGCACCACTGGGGATGCAGTGCAGTGAGTCCAGAGAGTGCAGTTGCACCACAATGGATGCAGTGCAGTGAGTCCAGAGAGTGCACTGGCACCACTGGGGATGCACTGCAGTGAGTCCAGAGAATGCACTGGCACTAATGGGAATGCAGTGCAGTGAGTCCAGAGAGTGCACTGGCACCACTGGGGATGCACTGCAGTGAGTCCAGAGAGTGCACTGGCACCACTGGGGATGCAGTGCAGTGACTCTAGAGAGTGCACTGGCACCACTGGGGATGCAGTGCAGTGAGTCCAGAGAGTGTACTGGCACCACAGGGGATACAGTGCAGTGATTCCAGAGAGTGCACTGGCACCACTGGGGATGCACTTCAGTGAGTCCAGAGAGTGCAGTGGCACCACTGGGGATGCAGTGCAGTGAGTCCAGAGACTGCACTGGCACCACTGGGGTTTTAGTGCAGTGAGTCCAGAGAGTGCACTGGCACCACTGGGGATGCAGTAGAGTGAGTCCAGAGAGTGCCCTTGCACCACTAGGGATAAACTTCAGTGAGTCCAGAGAGTGCACTGGCACCACTGGGGATGCACTGCAGTGAGTCCAGAGAGTTCTCTGGCACCACTGGGGATGCAGTGTAGTGATTCCAGAGATTGCTCTGGGACCACTGAGTTGCACTGCAGTGAGTCCAGAGAGTGCACTGGCACCAGTGGGGATGCACTGCAGTGGGTCCAGAGAGTGCACTGGCACCACTGGGGATGCAGTGCAGTGAGTCCAGAGAGTGCACTGGCACCACTGGTGATGCACTTTAGTGAGTCCAGAGATTGCACTGGCACCACTGGGGATGCAGTGCAGTGAGTCCACAAAGTGCACTGGCACCACTGGTGATGCACTGCAGTGAGTCCAGAGAGTTCACTGGCACCACTGGGGATGCAGTGCAGTGAGTCCAGAGATTGCACTGGCACCACTGGGGATGCACTGCTGTGAGTCCAGAGACTACACTGGCACCACTGGGGATGCAGTGCAGTGAGTCCAGAGAGTGCACTGGCACCACCGGGGATTCACTGCAGTGAGTCCAGAGAGTGCACTGACACCACTGGGGATGCACTGCATTGAGTACAGAGAGTGCACTGGCACCTCAGGGGCTGCACTGCAGTGAGTCCAGAGAGTGCACTGGCACCACTGGGGATGCAGTGCAGTGAGTCCAGAGAGTGCACTGGCACCACTGGGGATGCAGTGCAGTGAGTCCAGAGAGTGCACTGGCACCACTCTGGATGCAGTGCAGTGAGTCCAGAGAGTGCACTGGCACCACTGGGGATGCAGTGCAGTGAGTCCAGAGAGTGCACTGGCACCACTGGGGATGCAGTGCAGTGAGTCCAGAGAGTGCAGTGGCACCACTGGGGATGCAGTGCACTGAGTCCAGAGAGTGCACTGGCACCACTGGGTATGCAGTGCAGTTAGTCCATAGAGTGCACTGGCTCCACTGGGGATGCAGTGCAGTGACTCAAGAGAGTGCACAGGCACCACTGGGGATGCAGTGCAGTGAGTCCTGAGAGTGCAATGGCACCACAGGGGATGCACTGCAGTGATTCCAAAGAGTGCACTGTCACCACTGGGGATGCAGTGCAGTGAGTCCAGAGAGTGCACTGGCACCAGTGGGGGTGCAGTGCAGTGAGTCCAGAGACTGCACTGGCACCAACTGGAGCTGCACTGCAGTGAGTCCTGAGATTGCACTGGCACCACTGGGGATGCAGTGCAGTGAGTCCAGAGACTACACTGGCACCACTGGAAATGCACTGCAGTGAGTCCAGAGAGTGCACTGGCACCACTGGGGATGCAGTGTAGTGACTCCAGAGACTACACTGGCACCTCTGGGGATGTAGTGCAGTGAGTCCAGAGAGTGCACTGGCACCACTGGGGATGCAGTGCAGTGAGTCCAAAGAGTGCACTGGCACCAGTGGGGATGCAGTGCATGAGTGCAGAGAGTGCACTGGCACCACTGGGGATGCAGTGCAGTGAGTCCAGAGAGTGGACTGGCACTAGTGGGGATGCAGTGCAGTGAGTCCAGAGAGTGCACTGGCTCTACAGGGGATGCACTGTAGTGAGTCCAGAGACTACACAGGCACCAATGGGGATGCAGTGCAGTGACTCCAGAGAGTGCACTGGCACCTTGGGGATGCAGTGCACTGAGTCCAGAGAGTGCACTGGCACCAATGGGGATGCAGTGCAGTGAGTCCACAGAGTGCACTGGCACCACTGGGGATGCAGTGCAGTGAGTCCAGAGAGTGCACTGGCACCACTGGGGATGCAGTACAGTGAGTCCAGAGAGTGCACTGGCACCACTGGGGATGCAGTGCAGTGAGTAAAGAGAGTGCAGTGGCACCACTGGGGATGCAGTGCAGTGAGTCCAGAGAGTGCACTGGCACCACTGGGGATGCACTGCAGTGACTCCAGAGACTGCACTGGCACCACTGAGGATGCAGTGCAGTGATTCGAAAGAGTACACTGGCTCCACTGGGGATGCAGTGCAGTGAGTCCAGAGAGTGCACTGGCATCACTGGGGATGCAGTGCAGTGAGTCCAGAGAGTGCACTGGCACCACTGGGGATGCACTGCAGTGAGTCCAGAGACTGCACTGGCACCACTGGGGATGCAGTGCAGTGATTCGAAAGAGTGCACTGGCTCCACTGGGGATGCACTGCAGTGAGTCCAGAGAGTGCACTGGCACCACTGGGGATGCAGTGCAGTGATCCAGAGAGTGCACTGGAACCACTGGGGATGCAGTGCAGTGAGTCCAGAGAGTGCACTGGCACCACTGGGGATGCACTGCAGTGAGTCCAGAGACTGCACTGGCACCACTGGGGATGCACTGCAGTGAGTCCAGAGACTGCACTGGCACCACTGGGGATGCACTGCAGTGAGTCCAGAGAATGCACTGGCACCACTGGGAATGCAGTGCAGTGACTCGAAAGAGTGCACTGGCACCACTGGGGATGCACTGCAATGAGTCCAGATAGTGCACTGGCACCACTGGGGATGCACTGCAGTGAGTCCAGAGAGTGCACTGGCACCACTGGGGATGCAGTGCAGTGACTCTAGAGAGTGCACTGGCACCACTGGGGATGCAGTGCAGTGAGTCCAGAGAGTGTACTGGCACCACAGGGGATGCAGTGCAGTGATTCCAGAGAGTGCACTGGCACCACTGGGGATGCACTTCAGTGAGTCCAGAGAGTGCACTGGCAGCACTGGGGATGCACTGCAGTGAGTCCAGAGAGTGCACTGGCACCACTGGAGATGCAGTGCACTGAGTCCAGAGAGTGCACTGGCACCACTGGGGATGCAGTGCACTGAGTCCAGAGAGTGCACTGGCACCACTGGGGATGCAGTGCAGTGAGTCCAGAGAGTGCACTGGCACCACTGGGGGTGCAGTGCAGTGACTCCTGAGAGTGCAAAGGCACCACAAGGGATGCACTGCAGTGAGTCCAGAGAGTGCACTGGCACCACTGGGGATGCAGTGCAGTGAGTCCAGAGAGTGCACTGGCACCACTGGGGATGCAGCGCAGTGAGTCCAGACAGTGCACTGGCACCACTGGGGATGCACTGCAGTGAGTCCAGAGAGTGCACTGGCACCACTGGGGATGCAGTGCAGGTAGTCCAGAGAGTGCACTGGAACACTGGGGATACAGTGCAGTGAGTGCAGAGAGTGCACTGGCACCAGTGCGGAAGCACTGCAGTGAGTCCAGAGAGTGCACTGGCGCCACTGGGGATGCACTGCAGTGAGTCCAGAGAGTGCAGTGGCACAACTAGGGATGCAGTGCAGTGAGTCCAGAGAGTGCACTGGCACCACTGGGGATGCAGTGCAGTGAGTCCAGAGAGTGCACTGGCACCAATGGGATGCAGTGCAGTGAGTCCAGAGAGTGCACTGTCAGCACTGGGGATGCAGTGCAGTGAGTGCAGAGAGTGCACTGGCACCACTGGGGATGCAGTGCAGTGAGTCCAGAGAGTGCAGTTGCACCACAATGGATGCAGTGCAGTGAGTCCAGAGAGTGCACTGGCACCACTGGGGATGCACTGCAGTGAGTCCAGAGAATGCACTGGCACTAATGGGAATGCAGTGCAGTGAGTCCAGAGAGTGCACTGGCACCACTGGGGATGCAGTGCAGTGAGTCCAGAGAGTGCACTGGCACCACTGGGGATGCAGTGCAGTGACTCTAGAGAGTGCACTGGCACCACTGGGGATGCAGTGCAGTGAGTCCAGAGAGTGTACTGGCACCACAGGGGATACAGTGCAGTGATTCCAGAGAGTGCACTGGCACCACTGGGGATGCACTTCAGTGAGTCCAGAGAGTGCAGTGGCACCACTGGGGATGCAGTGCAGTGAGTCCAGAGACTGCACTGGCACCACTGGGGTTTTAGTGCAGTGAGTCCAGAGAGTGCACTGGCACCACTGGGGATGCAGTAGAGTGAGTCCAGAGAGTGCCCTTGCACCACTAGGGATAAACTTCAGTGAGTCCAGAGAGTGCACTGGCACCACTGGGGATGCACTGCAGTGAGTCCAGAGAGTTCTCTGGCACCACTGGGGATGCAGTGTAGTGATTCCAGAGATTGCTCTGGCACCACTGAGTTGCACTGCAGTGAGTCCAGAGAGTGCACTGGCACCAGTGGGGATGCACTGCAGTGGGTCCAGAGAGTGCACTGGCACCACTGGGGATGCAGTGCAGTGAGTCCAGAGAGTGCACTGGCACCACTGGTGATGCACTTTAGTGAGTCCAGAGATTGCACTGGCACCACTGGGGATGCAGTGCAGTGAGTCCACAAAGTGCACTGGCACCACTGGTGATGCACTGCAGTGAGTCCAGAGAGTTCACTGGCACCACTGGGGATGCAGTGCAGTGAGTCCAGAGATTGCACTGGCACCACTGGGGATGCACTGCTGTGAGTCCAGAGACTACACTGGCACCACTGGGGATGCAGTGCAGTGAGTCCAGAGAGTGCACTGGCACCACTGGGGATGCAGTGCAGTGAGTCCAGAGAGTGCACTGGCACCACCGGGGATTCACTGCAGTGAGTCCAGAGAGTGCACTGACACCACTGGGGATGCACTGCATTGAGTACAGAGAGTGCACTGGCACCTCAGGGGCTGCACTGCAGTGAGTCCAGAGAGTGCACTGGCACCACTGGGGATGCAGTGCAGTGAGTCCAGAGAGTGCACTGGCACCACTGGGGATGCAGTGCAGTGAGTCCAGAGAGTGCACTGGCACCACTCTGGATGCAGTGCAGTGAGTCCAGAGAGTGCACTGGCACCACTGGGGATGCAGTGCAGTGAGTCCAGAGAGTGCACTGGCACCACTGGGGATGGTGTGCAGTGAGTCCAGAGAGTGCAGTGGCACCACTGGGGATGCAGTGCACTGAGTCCAGAGAGTGCACTGGCACCACTGGGTATGCAGTGCAGTTAGTCCATAGAGTGCACTGGCTCCACTGGGGATGCAGTGCAGTGACTCAAGAGAGTGCACAGGCACCACTGGGGATGCAGTGCAGTGAGTCCTGAGAGTGCAATGGCACCACAGGGGATGCACTGCAGTGATTCCAAAGAGTGCACTGTCACCACTGGGGATGCAGTGCAGTGAGTCCAGAGAGTGCACTGGCACCAGTGGGGGTGCAGTGCAGTGAGTCCAGAGACTGCACTGGCACCAACTGGAGCTGCACTGCAGTGAGTCCTGAGATTGCACTGGCACCACTGGGGATGCAGTGCAGTGAGTCCAGAGACTACACTGGCACCACTGGAAATGCACTGCAGTGAGTCCAGAGAGTGCACTGGCACCACTGGGGATGCAGTGTAGTGACTCCAGAGACTACACTGGCACCTCTGGGGATGTAGTGCAGTGAGTCCAGAGAGTGCACTGGCACCACTGGGGATGCAGTGCAGTGAGTCCAAAGAGTGCACTGGCACCAGTGGGGATGCAGTGCATGAGTGCAGAGAGTGCACTGGCACCACTGGGGATGCAGTGCAGTGAGTCCAGAGAGTGGACTGGCACTAGTGGGGATGCAGTGCAGTGAGTCCAGAGAGTGCACTGGCTCTACAGGGGATGCACTGTAGTGAGTCCAGAGACTACACAGGCACCACTGGGGATGCAGTGCAGTGACTCCAGAGAGTGCACTGGCACCTTGGGGATGCAGTGCACTGAGTCCAGAGAGTGCACTGGCACCAATGGGGATGCAGTGCAGTGAGTCCACAGAGTGCACTGGCACCACTGGGGATGCAGTGCAGTGAGTCCAGAGAGTGCACTGGCACCACTGGGGATGCAGTACAGTGAGTCCAGAGAGTGCACTGGCACCACTGGGGATGCAGTGCAGTGAGTAAAGAGAGTGCAGTGGCACCACTGGGGATGCAGTGCAGTGAGTCCAGAGAGTGCACTGGCACCACTGGGGATGCAGTGCAGTGAGCTCAGAGAGTGCACTGGCACCACTGGGGATGCAGTGCGGTGTGTCCAGAGAGTGCACTGGCACCACTGGCGATGCAGTGCAGTGAGTCCAGAGAGTGCACTGGCACCACTGGGGATGCACTGCAGTGAGTCCAGAGAATGCACTGGCACCACTGGGGATGCAGTGCAGTGATTCGAAAGAGTGCACTGGCTCCACTGGGGATGCAGTGCAGTGAGTCCAGAGAGTGCACTGGCATCACTGGGGATGCAGTGCAGTGAGTCCAGAGAGTGCACTGGCACCACTGGGGATGCACTGCAGTGAGTCCAGAGACTGCACTGGCACCACTGGGGATGCACTGCAGTGAGTCCAGAGAATGCACTGGCACCACTGGGGATGCAGTGCAGTGATTCGAAAGAGTGCACTGGCTCCACTGGGGATGCACTGCAGTGAGTCCGCAGAGTGCCCTGGCACCAATGGTGATGCAGTGCAGTGATCCAGAGAGTGCACTGGAACCACTGGGGATGCAGTGCAGTGAGTCCAGAGAGTGAACTGGCACCACTGGGGATGCACTGCAGTGAGTCCAGAGACTGCACTGGCACCACTGGGGATGCACTGCAGTGAGTCCAGAGACTGCACTGGCACCACTGGGGATGCACTGCAGTGAGTCCAGAGAATGCACTGGCACCACTGGGAATGCAGTGCAGTGACTCGAAAGAGTGCACTGGCACCACTGGGGATGCACTGCAGTGAGTCCGGAGAGTGCCCTGGCACCAATGGTGATGCAGTGCAGTGATCCAGAGAGTGCACTGGAACCACTGGGGATGCAGTGCAGTGAGTCCAGAGAGTGCACTGGCACCACTGGGGATGCAGTGCAGTTAGTCCATAGAGTGCACTGGCTCCACTGGGGATGCAGTGCTTTGAGTCCAGAGAGTGCACAGACACCACTGGGGATGCAGTGCAGTGAGTCCAGAGAGTGCAATGGCACCACAGGGGATGCACTGCAGTGATTCCAGAGAGTGCACTGGCACCACTGGGGATGCAGTGTAGTGACTCCAGAGACTACACTGGCACCTCTGGGGATGTAGTGCAGTGAGTCCAGAGAGTGCACTGGCACCACTGGGGATGCAGTGCAGTGAGTCCAAAGAGTGCACTGGCACCAGTGGGGATGCAGTGCATGAGTGCAGAGAGTGCACTGGCACCACTGGGGATGCAGTGCAGTGAGTCCAGAGAGTGGACTGGCACTAGTGGGGATGGAGTGCAGTGAGTCCAGAGAGTGCACTGGCACCACTGGGGATGCAGTGCAGTGAGTCCAGAGAGTGCACTGGCTCTACTGGGGATGCACTGTAGTGAGTCCAGAGACTACACAGGCACCACTGGGGATGCAGTGCAGTGACTCCAGAGAGTGCACTGGCACCTTGGGGATGCAGTGCACTGAGTCCAGAGAGTGCACTGGCACCACTGGGGATGCAGTGCAGTGAGTCCACAGAGTGCACTGGCACCACTGGGGATGCAGTGCAGTGAGTCCAGAGAGTGCACTGGCACCACTGGGGATGCAGTACACTGAGTCCAGAGAGTGCACTGGCACCACTGGGGATGCAGTGCAGTGAGTAAAGAGAGTGCACTGGCACCACTGGGGATGCAGTGCAGTGAGTCCAGAGAGTGCACTGGCACCACTGGGGATGCAGTGCAGTGAGTCCAGAGAGTGCACTGGCACCACTGGGGATGCAGTGCGGTGTGTCCAGAGAGTACACTGGCACCACTGGGGATGCAGTGCAGTGAGTCCAGAGAGTGCACTGGCACCACTGGGGATGCACTGCAGTGAGTCCAGAGAGTGCACTGGCACCACTGGGGATGCACTGCAGTGAGTCCAGAGACTGCACTGGCACCACTGGGGATGCACTGCAGTGAGTCCAGAGAATGCACTGGCACCACTGGGAATGCAGTGCAGTGACTCGAAAGAGTGCACTGGCACCACTGGGGATGCACTGCAGTGAGTCCGGAGAGTGCCCTGGCACCAATGGTGATGCAGTGCAGTGATCCAGAGAGTGCACTGGAACCACTGGGGATGCAGTGCAGTGAGTCCAGAGAGTGCACTGGCACCACTGGGGATGCAGTGCACTGAGTCCAGAGAGTGCACTGGCACCACTGGGTATGCAGTGCAGTTAGTCCATAGAGTGCCCTGGCTCCACTGGGGATGCAGTGCTGTGAGTCCAGAGAGTGCACAGACACCACTGGGGATGCAGTGCAGTGAGTCCAGAGAGTGCAATGGCACCACAGGGGATGCACTGCAGTGATTCCAGAGAGTGCACTGTCACCACTGGGGATGCAGTGCAATGAGTCCAGAGAGTGCACTGGCACCAGTGGGGGTGCAGTGCAGTGAGTCCAGAGACTGCACTGGCACCAACTGGAGCTCCACTGCAGTGAGTCCTGAGATTGCACTGGCACCACTGGGGATGCAGTGCAATGAGTCCAGAGACTACACTGGCACCACTGGAAATGCACTGCAGTGAGTCCAGAGAGTGCACTGGCACCACTAGGGATGCACTACAGTGAGTCCAGAGACTACACTGGCACCACTGGGGATGCAGTGCAGTGAGTCCAGAGAGTGCACTGGCACCACTGGGGATGCAGTGCAGTGAGTCCAAAGAGTGCACTGGCACCAGTGGGGATGCAGTGCATGAGTGCAGAGAGTGCACTGGCACCACTGGGGATGCAGTGCAGTGAGTCCAGAGAGTGGACTGGCACTAGTGGGGATGGAGTGCAGTGAGTCCAGAGAGTGCACTGGCACCACTGGGGATGCAGTGCAGTGAGTCCAGAGAGTGCACTGGCACCACTGGGGATGCAGTGCAGTGACTCCTGAGAGTGCAAAGGCACCAGAAGGGATGCACTGCAGTGAGTCCAGAGAGTGCACTGGCACCAATGGGGATGCAGTGCAGTGAGTCCAGAGAGTGCACTGGCACCACTGGGGATGCAGTGCAGTGGGTCCAGAGAGTTCACAGGCACACTTGGAATGCAGTGCAGTGAGTCCAGAGAGTGCACTGGCACCACTGGGGATGCACTGCAGTGAGTCCAGAGAGTGCACTGGCACCACTGGGGATGCAGTGCAGTGACTCCAGAGAGTGCACTGGAACACTGGGGATGCAGTGCAGTGAGTGCAGAGAGTGCACTGGCACCAGTGCGGAAGCACTGCAGTGAGTCCAGAGAGTGCACTGGCACCACTGGGGATGCACTGCAGTGAGTCCAGAGAGTGCACTGGCACCACTGGGGATGCAGTGCAGTGAGTCCAGAGAGTGCACTGGCACCACTGGGGATGCAGTGCAGTGAGTCCAGAGAGTGCACTGGCACCAATGGGATGCAGTGCAGTGAGTCCAGAGAGTGCACTGGCATCACTGGGGATGCACTGCAGTGAGTCCAGAGAGTGCACTGGCACCACTGGGGATGCAGTGCAGTGAGTCCAGAGAGTGCACTGGCACCACTGGGGATGCAGTGCAGTGACTCCAGAGAGTGCACTGGCAACACTGGGGACGCACTGCAGTGAGTCCACAGAGTGCACTGGCACCACAAGGGATGCACTGCAGTGAGTCCAGAGAGTGCACTGGCACCACTGGGGATGCACCCCGGTGAGTCCAGAGAGTGCACTGGCACCACTGGGGATGCACGCCGGTGAGTCCAGAGAGTGCACTGGCACCACTGGGGATGCACTGCAGTGAGTCCAGAGAGTGCACTGGCCCCACTGGGGATGTAGTGCAGTGAGTCTACAGAGGGCACTGGCACCACTGGGGATGCAGTGTAGTGACTCCAGAGAGTGCACTGGCACCACTGGGGATGCAGTGCAGTGAGTCCAGAGAGTACACTGGCACCTCAGGGGCTGCACTGCAGTGAGTCCAGAGAGTGCACTGGCACCACTGGGGATGCCGTGCGGTGAGTCCAGAGAGTGCACTGGCACCACTGGGGATGCACCTCGGTGAGTCCAGAGAGTGCTCTGGGAACACCGGGGATGCAGTGTAGTGACTCCAGAGAGTGCACTGGCACCACTGGGGATGCACTGCAGTGAGTCCAGAGAGTGCACTGGCACCACTGGAGTTGCAGTGCAGTGAGTCCAGAGAGTGCCCTGGAACCACTGGGGATGCAGCGCAGTGACTACAGAGAGTGCACTGTCTCCACTGGGGATGCAGTGCAGTGAGTCCAGAGAGTGCACTGCCACCACTGGTGATGCAGTGCAGTGAGTCCAGAGAGTGCACTGTCAGCACTGGGGATGCAGTGCAGTGAGTCCAGAGAGTGCACTGGCACCACTGGGGATGCAGTGCAGTGAGTCCAGAGAGTGCACTGGCACCACTGGGGATGCACTGCTCTGAGTCCAGAGAGTGCACTGGGACAAAAGGGGATGCACTGCAGTGAGTCCAGAGAGTGCACTGGCACCACTGGGGATGCAGTGCAGTGAGTCCAGAGAGTGCACTGGCACCACTGGGGATGCACTGCTGTGAGTCCAGAGAGTGCAGTGGCACCACTGGGGATGCAGTGCACTGAGTCCAGAGAGTGCACTGGCACAACTGGGGATGCAGTGCAGTGAGTCCAGAGAGTGCAGTGGCACCACTGGGGATGCAGTGCAGTGAGTCCAGAGAGTGCACTGGCACCACTGGGGATGCACCTCCGTGAGTCCAGAGAGTGCTCTGGGAACACCGGGGATGCAGTGTAGTGACTCCAGAGAGTGCACTGGCACCACTGGGGATGCAGTGCAGTGAGTAAAGAGAGTGCACTGGCACCACTGGAGTTGCAGTGCAGTGAGTCCAGAGAGTGCCCTGGAACCACTGGGGATGCAGCGCAGTGACTACAGAGAGTGCACTGTCTCCACTGGGGATGCAGTGCAGTGAGTCCAGAGAGTGCACTGCCACCACTGGTGATGCAGTGCAGTGAGTCCAGAGAGTGCACTGTAAGCACTGGGGATGCAGTGCAGTGAGTCCAGAGAGTGCACTGGCACCACTGGGGATGCACTGCAGTGAGTCCAGAGAGTGCACTGGCACCACTGGGGATGCAGTGCAGTGAGTCCAGAGAGTGCACTGGCACCACTGGGGATGCAGTGCAGTGAGTCCAGAGAGTGCACTGGGACAAAAGGGGATGCACTGCAGTGAGTCCAGAGAGTGCACTGGCACCACTGGGGATGCAGTGCAGTGAGTCCAGAGAGTGCACTGGCACCACTGGGGATGCACTGCTGTGAGTCCAGAGAGTGCAGTGGCACCACTGGGGATGCAGTGCACTGAGTCCAGAGAGTGCACTGGCACCACTGGGGATGCAGTGCAGTGAGTCCAGAGAGTGCACTGTCAGCACTGGGGATGCAGTGCAGTGAGTCCAGAGAGTGCACTGGCACCACTGGGTATGCACCTCGGTGAGTCCAGAGAGTGCTCTGGGAACACCGGGGATGCAGTGTAGTGACTCCAGAGAGTGCACTGGCACCACTGGGGATGCAGTGCAGTGAGTCCAGAGAGTGCACTGGCACCACTGGTGTTGCAGTGCAGTGAGTCCAGAGAGTGCCCTGGAACCACTGGGGATGCAGCGCAGTGACTACAGAGAGTGCACTGTCTCCACTGGGGATGCAGTGCAGTGAGTCCAGAGAGTGCACTGCCACCACTGGTGATGCACTGCAGTGAGTCCAGAGAGTGCACTGGCACCACTGGGGATGCAGTGCAGTGAGTCCAGAGAGTGCACTGGCACCACTGGGGATGCACTGCTGTGAGTCCAGAGAGTGCAGTGGTACCACTGGGGATGCAGTGCACTGAGTCCAGAGAGTGCACTGGCACCACTGTTGATGCACTGCAGTGAGTCCAGAGAGTGCACTGGCACCACTGGGGATGCAGTGCAGTGAGTCCAGAGAGTGCACTGGCACCACTGGGGATGCACTGCAATGAGTCCAGAGACTGCACTGGCACCACTGGGGATGCACTGCAGTGAGTCCAGAGAATGCACTGGCACCACTGGGGATGCAGTGCAGTGACTCGAAAGAGTGCACTGGCACCACTGGGGATGCACTGCAGTGAGTCCGGAGAGTGCGCTGGCACCAATGGTGATGAAGTGCAGTGATCCAGAGAGTGCACTGGAACCACTGGGGATGCAGTGCAGTGAGTCCAGAGAGTACACTGGCACCACTGGGGATGCAGTGCACTGAGTCCAGAGAGTGCACTGGCACCACTGGGTATGCAGTGCAGTTAGTCCATAGAGTGCACTGGCTCCACTGGGGATGCAGTGCAGTGACTCAAGAGAGTGCACAGGCACCACTGGGGATGCAGTGCAGTGAGTCCAGAGAGTGCAATGGCACCACAGGGGATGCACTGCAGTTATTCCAGAGAGTGCACTGTCACCACTGGGGATGCAGTGCAGTGAGTCCAGAGAGTGCACTGGCACCAGTGGGGGTGCAGTGCAGTGAGTCCAGAGACTGCACTGGCACCAACTGGAGCTGCACTGCAGTGAGTCCAGAGATTGCACTGGCACCACTGGGGATGCAGTGCAGTGAGTCCAGAGAGTGCACTGGCACCACTGGGGATGCACTGCAGTGAGTCCAGAGAGTGCACTGGCACCACTGGGGATGCAGTGTAGTGACTCCAGAGAGTGCACTGGCACCACTGGGGATGCAGTGCAGTGAGTCCAGAGAATACACTGGCACCGCAGGGGCTGCACTGCAGTGAGTCCAGAGAGTGCACTGGCACCACTGGGGATGCAGTGCAGTGAGTCCAGAGAGTGCACTGGCAGCACTGGGGATGCACCTCGGTGAGTCCAGAGAGTGCTCTGGGAACACCGGGGATGCAGTGTAGTGACTCCAGAGAGTGCACTGGCACCACTGGGGATGCAGTGCAGTGAGTCCAGAGAGTACACTGGCACCTCAGGGGTTGCACTGCAGTGAGTCCAGAGAGTGCACTGGCACCACTGGGGATGCACTGCAGTGATTCCAGAGAGTGCACTGTCACCACTGGGGATGCAGTGCAGTGAGTCCAGAGAGTGCAGTGGCACCACTGGGGATGCAGTGCAGTGAGTGCCGAGAGTGCACTGGCACCACTGGAAATGCAGTGCAGTGAGTCCAGAGAGTACACTGGCACCTCAGGGGCTGCACTGCAGTGAGTCCAGAGAGTGCACTGTCAGCACTGGGGATGCAGTGCAGTGAGTGCAGAGAGTGCACTGGCACAACTGGGGATGTAGTGCAGTGAGTCCAGAGAGTGCACTGGCACCACTGGGGATGCACTGCAATGAGTCCAGAGAATGCACTGGCACTAATGGGGATGCAGTGCAGTGACTCGAAAGAGTGCACTGGCACCACTGGGGATGCAATGCAGTGAGTCCAGAGAGTGCACTGGCACCACTGGGGATGCAGTGCAGTGAATCCAGAGAGTGCACTGGCACCACTGGGGATGCACTGCTGTGAGTCCAGAGAGTGCAGTGGCACCACTGGGGATGCAGTGCAGTGAGTCCAGAGAGTGCAGTGGCACCACTGGGGATGCAGTGCAGTGAGTCCAGAGAGTGCACTGTCAGCACTGGGGATGCAGTGCAGTGAGTCCAGAGAGTGCACTGGCACCACTGGCGATGCACTGCAGTGAGTCCAGAGACTGCACTGGCACCACTGGGGATGCACTGCAGTGAGTCCAGAGAATGCACTGGCACCACTGGGGATGCAGTGCAGTGATTCGAAAGAGTGCACTGGCTCCACTGGGGATGCACTGCAGTGAGTCCGCAGAGTGCCCTGGCACCAATGGTGATGCAGTGCAGTGATCCAGAGAGTGCACTGGCACCACTGGGGATGCAGTGCAGTGAGTCCAGAGAGTGCACTGGCACCACTGGGGATGCACTGCAGTGAGTCCAGAGAGTGCACTGGTGCCACTGGGGATGCACCCCGGTGAGTCCAGAGAGTGCACTGGCTCCACTGGGGATGCAGTGCAGTGACTCAAGAGAGTGCACAGGCAGCACTGGGGATGCAGTGCAGTGAGTCCAGAGAGTGCAATGGCACCACAGGGGATGCACTGCAGTGATTCTAGAGAGTGCACTGTCACCACTGGGGATGCAGTGCAGTGAGTCCAGAGACTACACTGGCACCACTGGAAATGCACTGCAGTGAGTCCAGAGAGTGCACTGGCACCACTGGGGATGCACTGCAGTGAGTCCAGAGAGTGCCCTGGCACCACTGGGGATGCACTGCAGTGAGTCCAGAGAGTGCCCTGGCACCACTGGGGATGCACTGCAGTGAGTCCAGAGAGTGCACTGGCACCACTGGGGATGCACTGCAGTGAGTCCAGAGAGTGCACTGGCACCACTGGGGATGCACTGCAGTGACTCGAAAGAGTGCACTGGCACCACTGCGGACGCACTGCAATGAGTCCGGAGAGTGCACTGTCACCAATGGTGATGCAGTGCAGTGAGTCCAGAGAGTGCACTGGCACCACTGGGGATGCAGTGCAGTGAGTCCAGAGAGTGCACTGGCAGCACTGGGGATGCAATGCAGTGAGTCCAGAGAGTGCACTGGCACCACTGGGGATGCAGTGCACTGACTCCAGAGAGTGCACTGGCACCACTGGGGATGCACTGCAGTGAGTCCAGAGAGTGCACTGGCACCACTGGGGATGCAGTGCAGTGAGTCCAGAGAGTGCACTGGCACCATTGGGGATGCACTGCAGTGAGTCCAGAGAGTGCACGGGCACCACTGGGGATGCAGTGCAGTGACTCCAGAGAGTGCAGAGGCACCACTGTTGATGCAGTGCTCTGATTCCAGAGAGTGCACAGGCACCACTGGGGATGCAGTGCAGTGAGTCCAGAGAGTGCACTGGCACCACTGGGGATGCAGTGCACTGAGTCCAGAGAGTGCACTGGCACCACTGGGGATGCAGTGCAGTGAGTGCAGAGAGTGCACTGGCACCACTGGGGATGCAGTGCGGTGAGTCCAGAGAGTGCACTGGCACCACTGCGGATGCACTGCAGTGAGTCCAGAGAGTGCTCTGGCACCACTGGGGATGCAGTTCAGTGAGTCCAGAGAGTGCACTGGCACCACTGGGGATACACTGCAGTGACTCCAGAGAGTGCACTGGCACCACTGGGGATGCACTGCAGTGAGTCCAGAGAGTGCACTGGCACCACTGGGGATGCAGTGCAGTGAGTCCAGAGACTGCACTGGCACCAACTGGAGCTGAACTGCAGTGAGTCCTGAGATTGCACTGGCACCACTGGGGATGCACTACAGTGAGTCCAGAGACTACACTGGCACCACTGGGGATGCAGTGCAGTGAATCCAGAGAGTGCACGGGCACCACTGGGGATGCACTGCAGTTGAGTCCAGAGAGTGCACTGGCACCTTGGGGATGCAGTGCAGTGAGTCCAGAGAGTGCACTGGCACCACTGGGGATGCAGTGCAGTGAGTCCAGAGAGTGCACTGGCACCAGTGGGGGTGCACTGCAGTGAGTCCAGAGAGTGCACTGGCACCACTGGGGATGCAGTGCAGTGAGTCCAGAGAGTGCACTGGCACCACTGGGGATGCACTGCAGTGAGTCCAGAGAGTGCACTGGCACCACTGGGCATGCACTGCAGTGAGTCCAGAGAGTGCACGGGCACCACTGGGGATGCAGTGCAGTGACTCCAGAGAGTGTAGAGGCACCACTGTTGATGCAGTGCTCTGACTCCAGACAGTGCACTGGCACCACTGGGGATGCACTGCAGTGAGTCCAGAGAGTGCACTGGCACCACTGGGGATGCACTGCAGTGACTCCAGAGAGTGCAGAGGCACCACTGTTGATGCAGTGCTCTGACTCCAGAGAGTGCACTGGCACCACTGGGGATGCACTGCAGTGAGTCCAGAGAGTGCACTGGCACCACTGGGGATGCAGTGCAGTGAGTCCAGAGACTGCACTGGCACCAACTGGAGCTGCACTGCAGTGAGTCCTGAGATTGCACTGGCACCACTGGGGATGCAGTGCACTGAGTCCAGAGACTACACTGGCACCACTGGGGATGCAGTGCAGTGAGTCCAGAGAGTGCACTGGCACTACTGGGGATGCAGTGCAGTGAGTCCAAAGAGTGCACTGGCACCAGTGGGGATGCAGTGCATGAGTGCATAGAGTGCACTGGCACCACTGGGGATGCAGTGCAGTGAGTCCAGAGAGTGGACTGGCACCAGTGGGGATGGAGTGCAGTGAGTCCAGAGAGTGCACTGGCACCACTGGGGATGCAGTGCAGTGAGTCCAGAGAGTGCACTGGCTCCACTGGGGATGCACTGTAGTGTGTCCAGAGACTGCACAGGCACCACTGGGGATGCAGTGCAGTGACTCCAGAGAGTGCACTGGCACCACTGGGGATGCAGTGCAGTGAGTTAAGAGAGTGCACGGGCGACACTGGGGATGCAGTGCAGTGAGTCCAGAGAGTGCACTGGCACCACTGGGGATGCACTGCAGTGAATCCAGAGAGTGCACGGGCACCACTGGGGATGCACTGCAGTTGAGTCCAGAGAGTGCACTGGCACCTTGGGGATGCACTGCAGTGAGTCCAGAGAGTGCACTGGCACCACTGGGGATGCAGTGCAGTGAGTCCAGAGAGTGCACTGGCACCACTGCGGGTGCACTGCAGTGAGTCCAGAGAGTGCACTGGCACCACTGGGGATGCAGTGCAGTGAGTCCAGAGAGTGCACTGGCACCACAGGGGATGCACTGCAGTGAGTCCAGAGAGTGCACTGGCACCACTGGGGATGCAGTGCAGTGAGTCCAGAGAGTGCACTGGCACCACTGGGGATGCACCCCGGTGAGCCCAGAGATTGCACTGGCACCACTGGGGATGCACTGCAGTGAGTGCAGAGAGTGCACTGGCACCACTGGGGATGCACTGCAGTGAGGGCAGAGAGTGCACTGGCACCACTGGGGATGCACTGCAGTGAGTCCAGAGAGTGCCCTGGCACCACTGGGGATGCACTGCAGTGAGTCCAGAGAGTGCACTGGCACAAAAGGGGATGCACTGCAGTGAGTCCAGAGAGTGCACTGGCACCACTGGAGATGCACTGCAGTGAGTCCAGAGAGTGCACTGGCACCACTGGGGATGCACTGCAGTGACTCGAAAGAGTGCACTGGCACCACTGCGGATGCACTGCAATGAGTCCGGACAGTGCACTGTCACCAATGGTGATGCAGTGCAGTGAGTCCAGAGAGTGCACTGGCACCACTGGGGATGCAGTGCAGTGAGTCCAGAGAGTGCACTGGCAGCACTGGGGATGCAATGCAGTGAGTCCAGAGAGTGCACTGGCACCACTGGGGATGCAGTGCACTGACTCCAGAGAGTGCACTGGCACCACTGCGGATGCACTGCAGTGAGTCCAGAGAGTGCACTGGCTCTACTGGAGATGCACTGTAGTGAGTCCAGAGACTACACAGGCACCACTGGGGATGCAGTGCAGTGACTCCAGAGAGTGCACTGGCACCACTGGGGATACACTGCAGTGACTCCAGAGAGTGCACTGGCACCACTGGGGATGCACTGCAGTGAGTCCAGAGAGTGCACTGGCACCACTGGGGATGCAGTGCAGTGAGTCCAGAGACTGCACTGGCACCAACTGGAGCTGAACTGCAGTGAGTCCTGAGATTGCACTGGCACCACTGGGGATGCACTACAGTGAGTCCAGAGACTACACTGGCACCACTGGGGATGCAGTGCAGTGAATCCAGAGAGTGCACGGGCACCACTGGGGATGCACTGCAGTTGAGTCCAGAGAGTGCACTGGCACCTTGGGGATGCAGTGCAGTGAGTCCAGAGAGTGCACTGGCACCACTGGGGATGCAGTGCAGTGAGTCCAGAGAGTGCACTGGCACCAGTGGGGGTGCACTGCAGTGAGTCCAGAGAGTGCACTGGCACCACTGGGGTTGCAGTGCAGTGAGTCCAGAGAGTGCACTGGCGCCACTGGGGATGCACTGCTGTGAGTCCAGAGAGTGCACTGACACCACTGGGGATGCAGTGCAGTGAGTCCAGAGAGTGCACTGGCACCACTGGGGATGCACTGCAGTGAGTCCAGAGAGTGCACTGGCACCACTGGGGATGCACTGCAGTGAGTCCAGAGAGTGCACGGGCACCACTGGGGATGCAGTGCAGTGACTCCAGAGAGTGTAGAGGCACCACTGTTGATGCAGTGCTCTGACTCCAGACAGTGCACTGGCACCACTGGGGATGCAGTGCAGTGAGTCCAGAGAGTGCACTGGCACCACTGGGGATGCACTGCAGTGATTCCAGAGAGTGCACTGGCACCACTGGGGATGCAGTGCAGTGAGTCCAGAGAGTGCACTGGCACCACTGGGGATGCACTGCAGTGAGTCCAGAGAGTGCACTGGCACCACTGGGGATGCACTGCAGTGAGTCCAGAGAGTGCACGGGCACCACTGGGGATGCAGTGCAGTGACTCCAGAGAGTGCAGAGGCACCACTGTTGATGCAGTGCTCTGACTCCAGAGAGTGCACTGGCACCACTGGGGATGCACTGCAGTGAGTCCAGAGAGTGCACTGGCACCACTGGGGATGCAGTGCAGTGAGTCCAGAGACTGCACTGGCACCAACTGGAGCTGCACTGCAGTGAGTCCTGAGATTGCACTGGCACCACTGGGGATGCAGTGCACTGAGTCCAGAGACTACACTGGCACCACTGGGGATGCAGTGCAGTGAGTCCAGAGAGTGCACTGGCACCACTGGGGATGCAGTGCAGTGAGTCCAAAGAGTGCACTGGCACCAGTGGGGATGCAGTGCATGAGTGCATAGAGTGCACTGGCACCACTGGGGATGCAGTGCAGTGAGTCCAGAGAGTGGACTGGCACCAGTGGGGATGGAGTGCAGTGAGTCCAGAGAGTGCACTGGCACCACTGGGGATGCAGTGCAGTGAGTCCAGAGAGTGCACTGGCTCCACTGGGGATGCACTGTAGTGTGTCCAGAGACTGCACAGGCACCACTGGGGATGCAGTGCAGTGAGTCCAGAGAGTGCACTGGCACCACTGGGGATGCACTGCAGTGAGTCCAGAGAGTGCACTGGCACCACTGGGGATGCACTGCAGTGAGTCCAGAGAGTGCACGGGCACCACTGGGGATGCAGTGCAGCGACTCCAGAGAGTGCAGAGGCACCACTGTTGATGCAGTGCTCTGACTCCAGAGAGTGCACTGGCACCACTGGGGATGCACTGCAGTGAGTCCAGAGAGTGCACTGGCACCACTGGGGATGCAGTGCAGTGAGTCCAGAGACTGCACTGGCACCAACTGGAGCTGCACTGCAGTGAGTCCTGAGATTGCACTGGCACCACTGGGGATGCAGTGCACTGAGTCCAGAGACTACACTGGCACCACTGGGGATGCAGTGCAGTGAGTCCAGAGAGTGCACTGGCACCACTGGGGATGCAGTGCAGTGAGTCCAAAGAGTGCACTGGCACCAGTGGGGATGCAGTGCATGAGTGCATAGAGTGCACTGGCACCACTGGGGATGCAGTGCAGTGAGTCCAGAGAGTGGACTGGCACCAGTGGGGATGGAGTGCAGTGAGTCCAGAGAGTGCACTGGCACCACTGGGGATGCAGTGCAGTGAGTCCAGAGAGTGCACTGGCTCCACTGGGGATGCACTGTAGTGTGTCCAGAGACTGCACAGGCACCACTGGGGATGCAGTGCAGTGACTCCAGAGAGTGCACTGGCACCACTGGGGATGCAGTGCAGTGAGTTAAGAGAGTGCACGGGCACCACTGGGGATGCAGTGCAGTGAGTCCAGAGAGTGCACTGGCACCACTGGGGATGCACTGCAGTGAATCCAGAGAGTGCACGGGCACCACTGGGGATGCACTGCAGTTGAGTCCAGAGAGTGCACTGGCACCTTGGGGATGCACTGCAGTGAGTCCAGAGAGTGCACTGGCACCACTGGGGATGCGGTGCAGTGAGTCCAGAGAGTGCACTGGCACCACTGCGGGTGCACTGCAGTGAGTCCAGAGAGTGCACTGGCACCACTGGGGATGCAGTGCAGTGAGTCCAGAGAGTGCACTGGCACCACAGGGGATGCACTGCAGTGAGTCCAGAGAGTGCACTGGCACCACTGGGGATGCAGTGCAGTGAGTACAGAGAGTGCACTGGCACCACTGGGGATGCACCCCGGTGAGCCCAGAGATTGCACTGGCACCACTGGGGATGCACTGCAGTGAGTGCAGAGAGTGCACTGGCACCACTGGGGATGCACTGCAGTGAGGGCAGAGAGTGCACTGGCACCTCGGGGATGCACTGCAGTGAGTCCAGAGAGTGCCCTGGCACCACTGGGGATGCACTGCAGTGAGTCCAGAGAGTGCACTGGCACAAAAGGGGATGCACTGCAGTGAGTCCAGAGAGTGCACTGGCACCACTGGAGATGCACTGCAGTGAGTCCAGAGAGTGCACTGGCACCACTGGGGATGCACTGCAGTGACTCGAAAGAGTGCACTGGCACCACTGCGGATGCACTGCAATGAGTCCGGACAGTGCACTGTCACCACTGTGGATGCAGTGCAGTGAGTCCAGAGAGTGCACTGGCACCACTGGGGATGCAGTGCAGTGAGTCCAGAGAGTGCACTGGCAGCAGTGGGGATGCAATGCAGTGAGTCCAGAGAGTGCACTGGCACCACTGGGGATGCAGTGCACTGACTCCAGAGAGTGCACTGGCACCACTGGGGATGCACTGCAGTGAGTCCAGAGAGTGCACTGGCTCTACTGGGGATGCACTGCAGTGAGTCCAGAGAGTGCACTGGCACCACTGGGGATGTAGTGCAGTGACTCCAGAGAGTGCACTGGCACCACTGCGGATGCACTGCAGTGAGTCCAGAGAGTGCTCTGGCACCACTGGGGATGCAGTTCACTGAGTCCAGAGAGTGCAGTGGCACCACTGGGGATACACTGCAGTGACTCCAGAGAGTGCACTGGCACCACTGGGGATGCACTGCAGTGAGTCCAGAGAGTGCACTGGCACCACTGGGGATGCAGTGCAGTGAGTCCAGAGACTGCACTGGCACCAACTGGAGCTGAACTGCAGTGAGTCCTGAGATTGCACTGGCACCACTGGGGATGCACTACAGTGAGTCCAGAGACTACACTGGCACCACTGGGGATGCAGTGCAGTGAATCCAGAGAGTGCACGGGCACCACTGGGGATGCACTGCAGTTGAGTCCAGAGAGTGCACTGGCACCTTGGGGATGCAGTGCAGTGAGTCCAGAGAGTGCACTGGCACCACTGGGGATGCAGTGCAGTGAGTCCAGAGAGTGCACTGGCACCACTGGGGGTGCACTGCAGTGAGTCCAGAGAGTGCACTGGCACCACTGGGGTTGCAGTGCAGTGAGTCCAGAGAGTGCACTGGCGCCACTGGGGATGCACTGCTGTGAGTCCAGAGAGTGCACTGGCACCACTGGGGATGCAGTGCAGTGAGTCCAGAGAGTGCACTGGCACCACTGGGGATGCACTGCAGTGATTCCAGAGAGTGCACTGGCACCACTGGGGATGCACTGCAGTGAGTCCAGAGAGTGCACGGGCACCACTGGGGATGCAGTGCAGTGACTCCAGAGAGTGTAGAGGCACCACTGTTGATGCAGTGCTCTGACTCCAGACAGTGCACTGGCACCACTGGGGATGCACTGCAGTGAGTCCAGAGAGTGCACTGGCACCACTGGGGATGCACTGCAGTGATTCCAGAGAGTGCACTGGCACCACTGGGGATGCAGTGCAGTGAGTCCAGAGAGTGCACTGGCACCACTGGGGATGAACTGCAGTGAGTCCAGAGAGTGCACTGGCACCACTGGGGATGCACTGCAGTGATTCCAGAGAGTGCACTGGCACCACTGGGGATGCAGTGCAGTGAGTCCAGAGAGTGCACTGGCACCACTGGGGATGAACTGCAGTGAGTCCAGAGAGTGCACTGGCACCACTGGGGATGCACTGCAGTGAGTCCAGAGAGTGCACGGGCACCACTGGGGATGCAGTGCAGTGACTCCAGAGAGTGCAGAGGCACCACTGTTGATGCAGTGCTCTGACTCCAGAGAGTGCACTGGCACCACTGGGGATGCACTGCAGTGAGTCCAGAGAGTGCACTGGCACCACTGGGGATGCAGTGCAGTGAGTCCAGAGACTGCACTGGCACCAACTGGAGCTGCACTGCAGTGAGTCCTGAGATTACACTGGCACCACTGGGGATGCAGTGCACTGAGTCCAGAGAGTACACTGGCACCACTGGGGCTGCAGTGCAGTGAGTCCAGAGAGTGCACTGGCACCACTGGGGATGCAGTGCAGTGAGTCCAAAGAGTGCACTGGCACCAATGGGGATGCAGTGCATGAGTGCATAGAGTGCACTGGCACCACTGGGGATGCAGTGCAGTGAGTCCAGAGAGTGGACTGGCACCAGTGGGGATGGAGTGCAGTGAGTCAAGAGAGTGCACTGGCACCACTGGGGATGCAGTGCAGTGAGTCCAGAGAGTGCACTGGCTCCACTTTGGATGCACTGTAGTGTGTCCAGAGACTGCACAGGCACCACTGGGGATGCAGTGCAGTGACTCCAGAGAGTGCACTGGCACCACTGGGGATGCAGTGCAGTGAGTTAAGAGAGTGCACGGGCACCACTGGGGATGCAGTGCAGTGAGTCCAGAGAGTGCACTGGCACCACTGGGGATGCACTGCAGTGAATCCAGAGAGTGCACGGGCACCACTGGGGATGCACTGCAGTTGAGTCCAGAGAGTGCACTGGCACCTTGGGGATGCACTGCAGTGAGTCCAGAGAGTGCACTGGCACCACTGGGGATGCAGTGCAGTGAGTCCAGAGAGTGCACTGGCACCACTGCGGGTGCACTCCAGTGAGTCCAGAGAGTGCACTGGCACCACTGGGGATGCAGTGCAGTGAGTCCAGAGAGTGCACTGGCACCAATGGTGATGCAGTGCAGTGAGTCCAGAGAGTGCACTGGCACCACTGGGGATGCACTGCAGTGAGTCCAGAGAGTGCACTGGCACCACTGGGGATGCACTGCAGTGAGTCCAGAGAGTGCACTGGCACGACTGGTGATGCAGTGCAGTGAGTCCAGAGAGTGCACTGGCACCACTGGGGATGCACTGCAGTGAGGGCAGAGAGTGCACTGGCACCACTGGGGATGCACTGCAGTGAGTCCAGAGAGTGCCCTGGCACCACTGGGAATGCACTGCAGTGAGTCCAGAGAGTGCACTGGCACAAAAGGGGATGCACTGCAGTGAGTCCAGAGAGTGCACTGGCACCACTGGAGATGCACTGCAGTGAGTCCAGAGAGTGCACTGGCACCACTGGGGATGCACTGCAGTGACTCGAAAGAGTGCACTGGCACCACTGCGGATGCACTTCAATGAGTCCGGACAGTGCACTGTCACCAATGGTGATGCAGTGCAGTGAGTCCAGAGTGTGCAGTGGCACCACTGGGGATGCAGTGCAGTGAGTCCAGAGAGTGCACTGGGAGCACTGGGGATGCAATGCAGTGAGTCCAGAGAGTGCACTGGCACCACTGGGGATGCAGTGCACTGACTCCAGAGAGTGCACTGGCACCACTGGGGATGCACTGCAGTGAGTCCAGAGAGTGCACTGGCACCACTGGGGATGCAGTGCAGTGAGTCCAGAGAGTGCACTGGGAGCACTGGGGATGCACTGCAGTGAGTCCAGAGAGTGCACTGGCACCACTGGGGATGCAGTGCGGTGAGTCCAGAGAGTGCACTGGCACCACTGCGGATGCACTGCAGTGAGTCCAGAGAGTGCTCTGGCACCACTGGGGATGCAGTTCAGTGAGTCCAGAGAGTGCACTGGCACCACTGGGGATACACTGCAGTGACTCCAGAGAGTGCACTGGAACACTGGGGATGCAGTGCAGTGAGTGCAGAGAGTGCACTGGCACCAGTGCGGAAGCACTGCAGTGAGTCCAGAGAGTGCACTGGCGCCACTGGGGATGCACTGCAGTGAGTCCAGAGAGTGCAGTGGCACCAATGGGATGCAGTGCAGTGAGTCCAGAGAGTGCACTGTCAGCAATGGTGATGCAGTGCAGTGACTCCAGAGAGTGCACTGGCACCACTGGGGATGCAGTGCAGTGAGTCCAGAGAGTGCAGTTGCACCACAATGGATGCAGTGCAGTGAGTCCAGAGAGTGCACTGGCACCACTGGGGATGCACTGCAGTGAGTCCAGAGAATGCACTGGCACTAATGGGGATGCAGTACAGTGAGTCCAGAGAGTGCACTGGCACCACTGGGGATGCAGTGCAGTGAGTCCAGAGAGTGCACTGGCACCACTGGGGATGCAGTGCAGTGACTCTAGAGAGTGCACTGGCACCACTGGGGATGCACTGCAGTGAGTCCAGAGAGTGTACTGGCACCACAGGGGATGCAGTGCAGTGATTCCAGAGAGTGCACTGGCACCACTGGGGATGCACTTCAGTGAGTCCAGAGAGTGCAGTGGCACCACTGGGGATGCAGTGCAGTGAGTCCAGAGACTGCACTGGCACCACTGGGGTTTTAGTGCAGTGAGTCCAGAGAGTGCACTGGCACCACTGGGGATGCAGTAGAGTGAGTCCAGAGAGTGCCCTTGCACCACTAGGGATAAACTTCAGTGAGTCCAGAGAGTGCACTGGCACCACTGGGGATGCACTGCAGTGAGTCCAGAGAGTTCTCTGGCACCACTGGGGATGCAGTGTAGTGATTCCAGAGAGTGCTCTGGCACCACTGAGTTGCACTGCAGTGAGTCCAGAGAGGGCACTGGCACCACTGGGGATGCACTGCAGTGGGTCCAGAGAGTGCACTGGCACCACTGGGGATGCAGTGCAGTGAGTCCAGAGAGTGCACTGGCACCACTGGTGATGCACTGTAGTGAGTCCAGAGATTGCACTGGCACCACTGGGGATGCAGTGCAGTGAGTCCACAAAGTTCACTGGCACCACTGGGGATGCACTGCAGTGAGTCCAGAGACTACACTGGCACCACTGGGGATGCAGTGCAGTGAGTCCAGAGATTGCACTGGCACCACTGGGGATGCACTGCTGTGAGTGCAGAGACTACACTGGCACCACTGGGGATGCAGTGCAGTGAGTCCAGAGAGTGCACTGGCACCACTGGGGATGCAGTGCAGTGAGTCCAGAGAGTGCACTGGCACCACCGGGGATTCACTGCAGTGAGTCCAGAGAGTGCACTGACACCACTGGGAATGCACTGCATTGAGTACAGAGAGTGCACTGGCACCTCAGGGGCTGCACTGCAGTGAGTCCAGAGAGTGCACTGGCACCACTGGGGATGCACTGCAGTGAGTCCAGAGAGTGCACTGGCACCACTGGGGATGCAGTGCAGTGAGTCCAGAGAGTGCACTGGCACCACTGGGGATGCAGTGCAGTGAGTGCAGAGAGTGCACTGGCACAAAAGGGGATGCACTGCAGTGAGTCCAGAGAGTGCACTGGCACCACTGGGGATGCAGTGCAGTGAGTCCAGAGAGTGCAGTGGCACCACTGGGGATGCAGTGCAGTGAGTCCAGAGAGTGCAGTGGCACCACTGGGGATGCAGTGCACTGAGTCCAGAGAGTGCACTGGCACCACTGGGGATGCACTGCAGTGAGTCCAGAGAGTGCACTGTCCGCACTGGGGATGCAGTGCAGTGAGTCCAGAGAGTGCACTGGCACCACTGGGGATGCAGTGCACTGAGTCCAGAGAGTGCACTGGCACCACTGGGGATGCAGTGCAGTTAGTCCATAGAGTGCACTGGCTCCACTGGGGATGCAGTGCAGTGACTCAAGAGAGTGCACAGGCACCACTGGGGATGCAGTGCAGTGAGACCAGAGAGTGCACTGGCACCAGTGGGGGTGCAGTGCAGTGAGTCCAGAGACTGCACTGGCACCAACTGGAGCTGCACTGCAGTGAGTCCTGAGATTGCACTGGCACCACTGGGGATGCACTGCAGTGAGTCCAGAGAGTGCACTGGCACCACTGGGGATGCACTACAGTGAGTCCAGAGACTACACTGGCACCACTGGGGATGCAGTGCAGTGAGTCCAGAGAGTGCACTGGCACCACTGGGGATGCAGTTCAGTGAGTCCAGAGAGTGCACTGGCACCACTGGGGATGCAGTTCAGTGAGTCCAGAGAGTGCACTGGCACCACTGGGGATGCACTACAGTGAGTCCAGAGACTACACTGGCACCACTGGGGATGCAGTGCAGTGAGTCCAGAGAGTGCACTGGCACCACTGGGGATGCAGTTCAGTGAGTCCAGAGAGTGCACTGGCACCACCGGGGATTCACTGCAGTGAGTCCAGAGAGTGCACTGACACCACTGGGAATGCACTGCATTGAGTACAGAGAGTGCACTTGCACCTCAGGGGATGCACTGCAGTGAGTCCAGAGAGTGCACTGGCACCACTGGGGATGCACTGCAGTGAGTCCAGAGAGTGCACTGGCACCACTGGGGATGCAATGCAGTAAGTCCAGAGAGTGCACTGGCACCAATGGGATGCAGTGTAGTGAGTCCAGAGAGTGCACTGGCACCACAGGGGATACACTGCAGTGAGTCCAGAGAGTGCACTGGCACCACTAGGGATGCAGCACAGTGAGTCCAGAGAGTGAACTGTCACCACTGGGGACGCACTGCAGTGAGTCCAGAGAGTGCGCTGGCACCACAGGGGATGCACTGCAGTGAGTCCAGAGAGTGCACTGGCACCAGTGGCGATGCACTGCAGTGGGTCCAGAGCGTGCACTGGCACCACTGGGGATGCAGTGCAGTGAGTCCAGAGAGTGCACTGGCACCACTGGGGATGCACTGCAGTGAGTCCAGAGAGTGCACTGGCACCACTGGGGATGCAGTGCAGTGAGTCCAGAGAGTGCACTGGCACCACTGGTGATACACTGCAGTGAGTCCAGAGAGTGCACTGGCAGCACTGGGGATGCACTGCAGTGAGTCCAGAGAGTGCACTGGCACTACTGGAGATGCACTGCACTGAGTCCAGAGAGTGCACTGGCACCACTGGGGATGCAGTGCACTGAGTCCAGAGAGTGCACTGGCACCACTGGGGATGCAGTGCACTGAGTCCAGAGAGTGCACTGGCACCACTGGGGATGCAGTGCAGTGACTCCTGAGAGTGCAAAGGCACCACAAGGGATGCACTGCAGTGAGTCCAGAGAGTGCACTGGCACCACTGGGGATGCAGTGCAGTGAGTCCAGAGAGTGCACTGGCACCACTGGGGATGCAGTGCAGTGAGTCCAGAGAGTTCACAGGCACCACTTGGGATGCAGTGCAGTGAGTCCAGAGAGTGCACTAGCACCACTGGGGATGCACTGCAGTGAGTCCAGAGAGTGCACTGGCACCACTGGGGATGCAGTGCAGGTAGTCCAGAGAGTGCACTGGAACACTGGGGATGCAGTGCAGTGAGTGCAGAGAGTGCACTGGCACCAGTGCGGAAGCACTGCAGTGAGTCCAGAGAGTGCACTGGCGCCACTGGGGATGCACTGCAGTGAGTCCAGAGAGTGCAGTGGCACAACTAGGGATGCAGTGCAGTGAGTCCAGAGAGTGCACTGGCACCACTGGGGATGCAGTGCAGTGAGTCCAGAGAGTGCACTGGCACCAATCGGATGCAGTGCAGTGAGTCCAGAGAGTGCACTGTCAGCACTGGGGATGCAGTGCAGTGAGTCCAGAGAGTGCACTGGCACCACTGGGGATGCAGTGCAGTGAGTCCAGAGAGTGCAGTTGCACCACAATGGATGCAGTGCAGTGAGTCCAGAGAGTGCACTGGCACCACTGGGGATGCACTGCAGTGAGTCCAGAGAATGCACTGGCACTAATGGGGATGCACTGCAGTGAGTCCAGAGAGTGCACTGGCACCACTGGGGATGCACTGCAGTGAGTCCAGAGAGTGCACTGGCACCACTGGGGATGCAGTGCAGTGACTCTAGAGAGTGCACTGGCACCACTGGGGATGCAGTGCAGTGGGTCCAGAGAGTGTACTGGCACCACAGGGGATGCAGTGCAGTGATTCCAGAGAGTGCACTGGCACCACTGGGGATGCACTTCAGTGAGTCCAGAGAGTGCACTGGCAGCACTGGGGATGCACTGCAGTGAGTCCAGAGAGTGCACTGGCACCACTGGAGATGCAGTGCACTGAGTCCAGAGAGTGCACTGGCAGCACTGGGGATGCAGTGCACTGAGTCCAGAGAGTGCACTGGCACCACTGGGGATGCAGTGCAGTGAGTCCAGAGAGTGCACTGGCACCACTGGGGATGCAGTGCAGTGACTCCTGAGAGTGCAAAGGCACCACAAGGGATGCACTGCAGTGAGTCCAGAGAGTGCACTGGCACCACTGGGGATGCAGTGCAGTGAGTCCAGAGAGTGCACTGGCACCACTGGGGATGCAGCGCAGTGAGTCCAGACAGTGCACTGGCACCACTGGGGATGCACTGCAGTGAGTCCAGAGAGTGCACTGGCACCACTGGGGATGCAGTGCAGGTAGTCCAGAGAGTGCACTGGAACACTGGGGATACAGTGCAGTGAGTGCAGAGAGTGCACTGGCACCAGTGCGGAAGCACTGCAGTGAGTCCAGAGAGTGCACTGGCGCCACTGGGGATGCACTGCAGTGAGTCCAGAGAGTGCAGTGGCACAACTAGGGATGCAGTGCAGTGAGTCCAGAGAGTGCACTGGCACCACTGGGGATGCAGTGCAGTGAGTCCAGAGAGTGCACTGGCACCAATGGGATGCAGTGCAGTGAGTCCAGAGAGTGCACTGTCAGCACTGGGGATGCAGTGCAGTGAGTGCAGAGAGTGCACTGGCACCACTGGGGATGCAGTGCAGTGAGTCCAGAGAGTGCAGTTGCACCACAATGGATGCAGTGCAGTGAGTCCAGAGAGTGCACTGGCACCACTGGGGATGCACTGCAGTGAGTCCAGAGAATGCACTGGCACTAATGGGAATGCAGTGCAGTGAGTCCAGAGAGTGCACTGGCACCACTGGGGATGCAGTGCAGTGAGTCCAGAGAGTGCACTGGCACCACTGGGGATGCAGTGCAGTGACTCTAGAGAGTGCACTGGCACCACTGGGGATGCAGTGCAGTGAGTCCAGAGAGTGTACTGGCACCACAGGGGATACAGTGCAGTGATTCCAGAGAGTGCACTGGCACCACTGGGGATGCACTTCAGTGAGTCCAGAGAGTGCAGTGGCACCACTGGGGATGCAGTGCAGTGAGTCCAGAGACTGCACTGGCACCACTGGGGTTTTAGTGCAGTGAGTCCAGAGAGTGCACTGGCACCACTGGGGATGCAGTAGAGTGAGTCCAGAGAGTGCCATTGCACCACTAGGGATAAACTTCAGTGAGTCCAGAGAGTGCACTGGCACCACTGGGGATGCACTGCAGTGAGTCCAGAGAGTTCTCTGGCACCACTGGGGATGCAGTGTAGTGATTCCAGAGATTGCTCTGGCACCACTGAGTTGCACTGCAGTGAGTCCAGAGAGTGCACTGGCACCAGTGGGGATGCACTGCAGTGGGTCCAGAGAGTGCACTGGCACCACTGGGGATGCAGTGCAGTGAGTCCAGAGAGTGCACTGGCACCACTGGTGATGCACTTTAGTGAGTCCAGAGATTGCACTGGCACCACTGGGGATGCAGTGCAGTGAGTCCACAAAGTGCACTGGCACCACTGGTGATGCACTGCAGTGAGTCCAGAGAGTTCACTGGCACCACTGGGGATGCAGTGCAGTGAGTCCAGAGATTGCACTGGCACCACTGGGGATGCACTGCTGTGAGTCCAGAGACTACACTGGCACCACTGGGGATGCAGTGCAGTGAGTCCAGAGAGTGCACTGGCACCACTGGGGATGCAGTGCAGTGAGTCCAGAGAGTGCACTGGCACCACCGGGGATTCACTGCAGTGAGTCCAGAGAGTGCACTGACACCACTGGGGATGCACTGCATTGAGTACAGAGAGTGCACTGGCACCTCAGGGGCTGCACTGCAGTGAGTCCAGAGAGTGCACTGGCACCACTGGGGATGCAGTGCAGTGAGTCCAGAGAGTGCACTGGCACCACTGGGGATGCAGTGCAGTGAGTCCAGAGAGTGCACTGGCACCACTCTGGATGCAGTGCAGTGAGTCCAGAGAGTGCACTGGCACCACTGGGGATGCAGTGCAGTGAGTCCAGAGAGTGCACTGGCACCACTGGGGATGGTGTGCAGTGAGTCCAGAGAGTGCAGTGGCACCACTGGGGATGCAGTGCACTGAGTCCAGAGAGTGCACTGGCACCACTGGGTATGCAGTGCAGTTAGTCCATAGAGTGCACTGGCTCCACTGGGGATGCAGTGCAGTGACTCAAGAGAGTGCACAGGCACCACTGGGGATGCAGTGCAGTGAGTCCTGAGAGTGCAATGGCACCACAGGGGATGCACTGCAGTGATTCCAAAGAGTGCACTGTCACCACTGGGGATGCAGTGCAGTGAGTCCAGAGAGTGCACTGGCACCAGTGGGGGTGCAGTGCAGTGAGTCCAGAGACTGCACTGGCACCAACTGGAGCTGCACTGCAGTGAGTCCTGAGATTGCACTGGCACCACTGGGGATGCAGTGCAGTGAGTCCAGAGACTACACTGGCACCACTGGAAATGCACTGCAGTGAGTCCAGAGAGTGCACTGGCACCACTGGGGATGCAGTGTAGTGACTCCAGAGACTACACTGGCACCTCTGGGGATGTAGTGCAGTGAGTCCAGAGAGTGCACTGGCACCACTGGGGATGCAGTGCAGTGAGTCCAAAGAGTGCACTGGCACCAGTGGGGATGCAGTGCATGAGTGCAGAGAGTGCACTGGCACCACTGGGGATGCAGTGCAGTGAGTCCAGAGAGTGGACTGGCACTAGTGGGGATGCAGTGCAGTGAGTCCAGAGAGTGCACTGGCTCTACAGGGGATGCACTGTAGTGAGTCCAGAGACTACACAGGCACCACTGGGGATGCAGTGCAGTGACTCCAGAGAGTGCACTGGCACCTTGGGGATGCAGTGCACTGAGTCCAGAGAGTGCACTGGCACCAATGGGGATGCAGTGCAGTGAGTCCACAGAGTGCACTGGCACCACTGGGGATGCAGTGCAGTGAGTCCAGAGAGTGCACTGGCACCACTGGGGATGCAGTACAGTGAGTCCAGAGAGTGCACTGGCACCACTGGGGATGCAGTGCAGTGAGTAAAGAGAGTGCAGTGGCACCACTGGGGATGCAGTGCAGTGAGTCCAGAGAGTGCACTGGCACCACTGGGGATGCAGTGCAGTGAGCTCAGAGAGTGCACTGGCACCACTGGGGATGCAGTGCGGTGTGTCCAGAGAGTGCACTGGCACCACTGGCGATGCAGTGCAGTGAGTCCAGAGAGTGCACTGGCACCACTGGGGATGCACTGCAGTGAGTCCAGAGAATGCACTGGCACCACTGGGGATGCAGTGCAGTGATTCGAAAGAGTGCACTGGCTCCACTGGGGATGCAGTGCAGTGAGTCCAGAGAGTGCACTGGCATCACTGGGGATGCAGTGCAGTGAGTCCAGAGAGTGCACTGGCACCACTGGGGATGCACTGCAGTGAGTCCAGAGACTGCACTGGCACCACTGGGGATGCACTGCAGTGAGTCCAGAGAATGCACTGGCACCACTGGGGATGCAGTGCAGTGATTCGAAAGAGTGCACTGGCTCCACTGGGGATGCACTGCAGTGAGTCCGCAGAGTGCCCTGGCACCAATGGTGATGCAGTGCAGTGATCCAGAGAGTGCACTGGAACCACTGGGGATGCAGTGCAGTGAGTCCAGAGAGTGCACTGGCACCACTGGGGATGCACTGCAGTGAGTCCAGAGACTGCACTGGCACCACTGGGGATGCACTGCAGTGAGTCCAGAGACTGCACTGGCACCACTGGGGATGCACTGCAGTGAGTCCAGAGAATGCACTGGCACCACTGGGAATGCAGTGCAGTGACTCGAAAGAGTGCACTGGCACCACTGGGGATGCACTGCAGTGAGTCCGGAGAGTGCCCTGGCACCAATGGTGATGCAGTGCAGTGATCCAGAGAGTGCACTGGAACCACTGGGGATGCAGTGCAGTGAGTCCAGAGAGTGCACTGGCACCACTGGGGATGCAGTGCAGTTAGTCCATAGAGTGCACTGGCTCCACTGGGGATGCAGTGCTTTGAGTCCAGAGAGTGCACAGACACCACTGGGGATGCAGTGCAGTGAGTCCAGAGAGTGCAATGGCACCACAGGGGATGCACTGCAGTGATTCCAGAGAGTGCACTGGCACCACTGGGGATGCAGTGTAGTGACTCCAGAGACTACACTGGCACCTCCGGGGATGTAGTGCAGTGAGTCCAGAGAGTGCACTGGCACCACTGGGGATGCAGTGCAGTGAGTCCAAAGAGTGCACTGGCACCAGTGGGGATGCAGTGCATGAGTGCAGAGAGTGCACTGGCACCACTGGGGATGCAGTGCAGTGAGTCCAGAGAGTGGACTGGCACTAGTGGGGATGGAGTGCAGTGAGTCCAGAGAGTGCACTGGCACCACTGGGGATGCACTGCAGTGAGTCCAGAGAGTGCACTGGCACCACTGGGGATGCAGTGCAGTGACTCTAGAGAGTGCACTGGCACCACTGGGGATGCAGTGCAGTGAGTCCAGAGAGTGTACTGGCACCACAGGGGATGCAGTGCAGTGATTCCAGAGAGTGCACTGGCACCACTGGGGATGCACTTCAGTGAGTCCAGAGAGTGCACTGGCAGCACTGGGGATGCACTGCAGTGAGTCCAGAGAGTGCACTGGCACCACTGGAGATGCAGTGCACTGAGTCCAGAGAGTGCACTGGCACCACTGGGGATGCAGTGCACTGAGTCCAGAGAGTGCACTGGCACCACTGGGGATGCAGTGCAGTGAGTCCAGAGAGTGCACTGGCACCACTGGGGATGCAGTGCAGTGACTCCTGAGAGTGCAAAGGCACCACAAGGGATGCACTGCAGTGAGTCCAGAGAGTGCACTGGCACCACTGGGGATGCAGTGCAGTGAGTCCAGAGAGTGCACTGGCACCACTGGGGATGCAGCGCAGTGAGTCCAGACAGTGCACTGGCACCACTGGGGATGCACTGCAGTGAGTCCAGAGAGTGCACTGGCACCACTGGGGATGCAGTGCAGGTAGTCCAGAGAGTGCACTGGAACACTGGGGATACAGTGCAGTGAGTGCAGAGAGTGCACTGGCACCAGTGCGGAAGCACTGCAGTGAGTCCAGAGAGTGCACTGGCGCCACTGGGGATGCACTGCAGTGAGTCCAGAGAGTGCAGTGGCACAACTAGGGATGCAGTGCAGTGAGTCCAGAGAGTGCACTGGCACCACTGGGGATGCAGTGCAGTGAGTCCAGAGAGTGCACTGGCACCAATGGGATGCAGTGCAGTGAGTCCAGAGAGTGCACTGTCAGCACTGGGGATGCAGTGCAGTGAGTGCAGAGAGTGCACTGGCACCACTGGGGATGCAGTGCAGTGAGTCCAGAGAGTGCAGTTGCACCACAATGGATGCAGTGCAGTGAGTCCAGAGAGTGCACTGGCACCACTGGGGATGCACTGCAGTGAGTCCAGAGAATGCACTGGCACTAATGGGAATGCAGTGCACTGAGTCCAGAGAGTGCACTGGCACCACTGGGGATGCACTGCAGTGAGTCCAGAGAGTGCACTGGCACCACTGGGGATGCAGTGCAGTGACTCTAGAGAGTGCACTGGCACCACTGGGGATGCAGTGCAGTGAGTCCAGAGAGTGTACTGGCACCACAGGGGATACAGTGCAGTGATTCCAGAGAGTGCACTGGCACCACTGGGGATGCACTTCAGTGAGTCCAGAGAGTGCAGTGGCACCACTGGGGATGCAGTGCAGTGAGTCCAGAGACTGCACTGGCACCACTGGGGTTTTAGTGCAGTGAGTCCAGAGAGTGCACTGGCACCACTGGGGATGCAGTAGAGTGAGTCCAGAGAGTGCCCTTGCACCACTAGGGATAAACTTCAGTGAGTCCAGAGAGTGCACTGGCACCACTGGGGATGCACTGCAGTGAGTCCAGAGAGTTCTCTGGCACCACTGGGGATGCAGTGTAGTGATTCCAGAGATTGCTCTGGCACCACTGAGTTGCACTGCAGTGAGTCCAGAGAGTGCACTGGCACCAGTGGGGATGCACTGCAGTGGGTCCAGAGAGTGCACTGGCACCACTGGGGATGCAGTGCAGTGAGTCCAGAGAGTGCACTGGCACCACTGGTGATGCACTTTAGTGAGTCCAGAGATTGCACTGGCACCACTGGGGATGCAGTGCAGTGAGTCCACAAAGTGCACTGGCACCACTGGTGATGCACTGCAGTGAGTCCAGAGAGTTCACTGGCACCACTGGGGATGCAGTGCAGTGAGTCCAGAGATTGCACTGGCACCACTGGGGATGCACTGCTGTGAGTCCAGAGACTACACTGGCACCACTGGGGATGCAGTGCAGTGAGTCCAGAGAGTGCACTGGCACCAATGGGATGCAGTGCAGTGAGTCCAGAGAGTGCACTGGCATCACTGGGGATGCACTGCAGTGAGTCCAGAGAGTGCACTGGCACCACTGGGGATGCAGTGCAGTGAGTCCAGAGAGTGCACTGGCACCACTGGGGATGCAGTGCAGTGACTCCAGAGAGTGCACTGGCAACACTGGGGACGCACTGCAGTGAGTCCACAGAGTGCACTGGCACCACAAGGGATGCACTGCAGTGAGTCCAGAGAGTGCACTGGCACCACTGGGGATGCACCCCGGTGAGTCCAGAGAGTGCACTGGCACCACTGGGGATGCACGCCGGTGAGTCCAGAGAGTGCACTGGCACCACTGGGGATGCACTGCAGTGAGTCCAGAGAGTGCACTGGCCCCACTGGGGATGTAGTGCAGTGAGTCTACAGAGGGCACTGGCACCACTGGGGATGCAGTGTAGTGACTCCAGAGAGTGCACTGGCACCACTGGGGATGCAGTGCAGTGAGTCCAGAGAGTACACTGGCACCTCAGGGGCTGCACTGCAGTGAGTCCAGAGAGTGCACTGGCACCACTGGGGATGCCGTGCGGTGAGTCCAGAGAGTGCACTGGCACCACTGGGGATGCACCTCGGTGAGTCCAGAGAGTGCTCTGGGAACACCGGGGATGCAGTGTAGTGACTCCAGAGAGTGCACTGGCACCACTGGGGATGCACTGCAGTGAGTCCAGAGAGTGCACTGGCACCACTGGAGTTGCAGTGCAGTGAGTCCAGAGAGTGCCCTGGAACCACTGGGGATGCAGCGCAGTGACTACAGAGAGTGCACTGTCTCCACTGGGGATGCAGTGCAGTGAGTCCAGAGAGTGCACTGCCACCACTGGTGATGCAGTGCAGTGAGTCCAGAGAGTGCACTGTCAGCACTGGGGATGCAGTGCAGTGAGTCCAGAGAGTGCACTGGCACCACTGGGGATGCACTGCTCTGAGTCCAGAGAGTGCACTGGGACAAAAGGGGATGCACTGCAGTGAGTCCAGAGAGTGCACTGGCACCACTGGGGATGCAGTGCAGTGAGTCCAGAGAGTGCACTGGCACCACTGGGGATGCACTGCTGTGAGTCCAGAGAGTGCAGTGGCACCACTGGGGATGCAGTGCACTGAGTCCAGAGAGTGCACTAGCACAACTGGGGATGCAGTGCAGTGAGTCCAGAGAGTGCAGTGGCACCACTGGGGATGCAGTGCAGTGAGTCCAGAGAGTGCACTGGCACCACTGGGGATGCACCTCCGTGAGTCCAGAGAGTGCTCTGGGAACACCGGGGATGCAGTGTAGTGACTCCAGAGAGTGCACTGGCACCACTGGGGATGCAGTGCAGTGAGTAAAGAGAGTGCACTGGCACCACTGGAGTTGCAGTGCAGTGAGTCCAGAGAGTGCCCTGGAACCACTGGGGATGCAGCGCAGTGACTACAGAGAGTGCACTGTCTCCACTGGGGATGCAGTGCAGTGAGTCCAGAGAGTGCACTGCCACCACTGGTGATGCAGTGCAGTGAGTCCAGAGAGTGCACTGTAAGCACTGGGGATGCAGTGCAGTGAGTCCAGAGAGTGCACTGGCACCACTGGGGATGCACTGCAGTGAGTCCAGAGAGTGCACTGGCACCACTGGGGATGCAGTGCAGTGAGTCCAGAGAGTGCACTGGCACCACTGGGGATGCAGTGCAGTGAGTCCAGAGAGTGCACTGGGACAAAAGTGGATGCACTGCAGTGAGTCCAGAGAGTGCACTGGCACCACTGGGGATGCAGTGCAGTGAGTCCAGAGAGTGCACTGGCACCACTGGGGATGCACTGCTGTGAGTCCAGAGAGTGCAGTGGCACCACTGGGGATGCAGTGCACTGAGTCCAGAGAGTGCACTGGCACCACTGGGGATGCAGTGCAGTGAGTCCAGAGAGTGCACTGTCAGCACTGGGGATGCAGTGCAGTGAGTCCAGAGAGTGCACTGGCACCACTGGGTATGCACCTCGGTGAGTCCAGAGAGTGCTCTGGGAACACCGGGGATGCAGTGTAGTGACTCCAGAGAGTGCACTGGCACCACTGGGGATGCAGTGCAGTGAGTCCAGAGAGTGCACTGGCACCACTGGTGTTGCAGTGCAGTGAGTCCAGAGAGTGCCCTGGAACCACTGGGGATGCAGCGCAGTGACTACAGAGAGTGCACTGTCTCCACTGGGGATGCAGTGCAGTGAGTCCAGAGAGTGCACTGCCACCACTGGTGATGCACTGCAGTGAGTCCAGAGAGTGCACTGGCACCACTGGGGATGCAGTGCAGTGAGTCCAGAGAGTGCACTGGCACCACTGGGGATGCACTGCTGTGAGTCCAGAGAGTGCAGTGGTACCACTGGGGATGCAGTGCACTGAGTCCAGAGAGTGCACTGGCACCACTGTTGATGCACTGCAGTGAGTCCAGAGAGTGCACTGGCACCACTGGGGATGCAGTGCAGTGAGTCCAGAGAGTGCACTGGCACCACTGGGGATGCACTGCAATGAGTCCAGAGACTGCACTGGCACCACTGGGGATGCACTGCAGTGAGTCCAGAGAATGCACTGGCACCACTGGGGATGCAGTGCAGTGACTCGAAAGAGTGCACTGGCACCACTGGGGATGCACTGCAGTGAGTCCGGAGAGTGCGCTGGCACCAATGGTGATGAAGTGCAGTGATCCAGAGAGTGCACTGGAACCACTGGGGATGCAGTGCAGTGAGTCCAGAGAGTACACTGGCACCACTGGGGATGCAGTGCACTGAGTCCAGAGAGTGCACTGGCACCACTGGGTATGCAGTGCAGTTAGTCCATAGAGTGCACTGGCTCCACTGGGGATGCAGTGCAGTGACTCAAGAGAGTGCACAGGCACCACTGGGGATGCAGTGCAGTGAGTCCAGAGAGTGCAATGGCACCACAGGGGATGCACTGCAGTTATTCCAGAGAGTGCACTGTCACCACTGGGGATGCAGTGCAGTGAGTCCAGAGAGTGCACTGGCACCAGTGGGGGTGCAGTGCAGTGAGTCCAGAGACTGCACTGGCACCAACTGGAGCTGCACTGCAGTGAGTCCAGAGATTGCACTGGCACCACTGGGGATGCAGTGCAGTGAGTCCAGAGAGTGCACTGGCACCACTGGGGATGCACTGCAGTGAGTCCAGAGAGTGCACTGGCACCACTGGGGATGCAGTGTAGTGACTCCAGAGAGTGCACTGGCACCACTGGGGATGCAGTGCAGTGAGTCCAGAGAATACACTGGCACCGCAGGGGCTGCACTGCAGTGAGTCCAGAGAGTGCACTGGCACCACTGGGGATGCAGTGCAGTGAGTCCAGAGAGTGCACTGGCAGCACTGGGGATGCACCTCGGTGAGTCCAGAGAGTGCTCTGGGAACACCGGGGATGCAGTGTAGTGACTCCAGAGAGTGCACTGGCACCACTGGGGATGCAGTGCAGTGAGTCCAGAGAGTACACTGGCACCTCAGGGGTTGCACTGCAGTGAGTCCAGAGAGTGCACTGGCACCACTGGGGATGCACTGCAGTGATTCCAGAGAGTGCACTGTCACCACTGGGGATGCAGTGCAGTGAGTCCAGAGAGTGCAGTGGCACCACTGGGGATGCAGTGCAGTGAGTGCCGAGAGTGCACTGGCACCACTGGGAATGCAGTGCAGTGAGTCCAGAGAGTACACTGGCACCTCAGGGGCTGCACTGCAGTGAGTCCAGAGAGTGCACTGTCAGCACTGGGGATGCAGTGCAGTGAGTGCAGAGAGTGCACTGGCACAACTGGGGATGTAGTGCAGTGAGTCCAGAGAGTGCACTGGCACCACTGGGGATGCACTGCAATGAGTCCAGAGAATGCACTGGCACTAATGGGGATGCAGTGCAGTGACTCGAAAGAGTGCACTGGCACCACTGGGGATGCAATGCAGTGAGTCCAGAGAGTGCACTGGCACCACTGGGGATGCAGTGCAGTGAATCCAGAGAGTGCACTGGCACCACTGGGGATGCACTGCTGTGAGTCCAGAGAGTGCAGTGGCACCACTGGGGATGCAGTGCAGTGAGTCCAGAGAGTGCAGTGGCACCACTGGGGATGCAGTGCAGTGAGTCCAGAGAGTGCACTGTCAGCACTGGGGATGCAGTGCAGTGAGTCCAGAGAGTGCACTGGCACCACTGGCGATGCACTGCAGTGAGTCCAGAGACTGCACTGGCACCACTGGGGATGCACTGCAGTGAGTCCAGAGAATGCACTGTCCGCACTGGGGATGCAGTGCAGTGATTCGAAAGAGTGCACTGGCTCCACTGGGGATGCACTGCAGTGAGTCCGCAGAGTGCCCTGGCACCAATGGTGATGCAGTGCAGTGATCCAGAGAGTGCACGGGCACCACTGGGGATGCAGTGCAGTGAGTCCAGAGAGTGCACTGGCACCACTGGGGATGCACTGCAGTGAGTCCAGAGAGTGCACTGGTGCCACTGGGGATGCACCCCGGTGAGTCCAGAGAGTGCACTGGCTCCACTGGGGATGCAGTGCAGTGACTCAAGAGAGTGCACAGGCAGCACTGGGGATGCAGTGCAGTGAGTCCAGAGAGTGCAATGGCACCACAGGGGATGCACTGCAGTGATTCTAGAGAGTGCACTGTCACCACTGGGGATGCAGTGCAGTGAGTCCAGAGACTACACTGGCACCACTGGAAATGCACTGCAGTGAGTCCAGAGAGTGCACTGGCACCACTGGGGATGCACTGCAGTGAGTCCAGAGAGTGCCCTGGCACCACTGGGGATGCACTGCAGTGAGTCCAGAGAGTGCCCTGGCACCACTGGGGATGCAGTGCAGTGAGTCCAGAGAGTGCACTGGCACCACTGGGGATGCACTGCAGTGAGTCCAGAGAGTGCACTGGCACCACTGGGGATGCACTGCAGTGACTCGAAAGAGTGCACTGGCACCACTGCGGACGCACTGCAATGAGTCCGGAGAGTGCACTGTCACCAATGGTGATGCAGTGCAGTGAGTCCAGAGAGTGCACTGGCACCACTGGGGATGCAGTGCAGTGAGTCCAGAGAGTGCACTGGCAGCACTGGGGATGCAATGCAGTGAGTCCAGAGAGTGCACTGGCACCACTGGGGATGCAGTGCACTGACTCCAGAGAGTGCACTGGCACCACTGGGGATGCACTGCAGTGAGTCCAGAGAGTGCACTGGCACCACTGGGGATGCAGTGCAGTGAGTCCAGAGAGTGCACTGGCACCATTGGGGATGCACTGCAGTGAGTCCAGAGAGTGCACGGGCACCACTGGGGATGCAGTGCAGTGACTCCAGAGAGTGCAGAGGCACCACTGTTGATGCAGTGCTCTGATTCCAGAGAGTGCACAGGCACCACTGGGGATGCAGTGCAGTGAGTCCAGAGAGTGCACTGGCACCACTGGGGATGCAGTGCACTGAGTCCAGAGAGTGCACTGGCACCACTGGGGATGCAGTGCAGTGAGTGCAGAGAGTGCACTGGCACCACTGGGGATGCAGTGCGGTGAGTCCAGAGAGTGCACTGGCACCACTGCGGATGCACTGCAGTGAGTCCAGAGAGTGCTCTGGCACCACTGGGGATGCAGTTCAGTGAGTCCAGAGAGTGCACTGGCACCACTGGGGATACACTGCAGTGACTCCAGAGAGTGCACTGGCACCACTGGGGATGCACTGCAGTGAGTCCAGAGAGTGCACTGGCACCACTGGGGATGCAGTGCAGTGAGTCCAGAGACTGCACTGGCACCAACTGGAGCTGAACTGCAGTGAGTCCTGAGATTGCACTGGCACCACTGGGGATGCACTACAGTGAGTCCAGAGACTACACTGGCACCACTGGGGATGCAGTGCAGTGAATCCAGAGAGTGCACGGGCACCACTGGGGATGCACTGCAGTTGAGTCCAGAGAGTGCACTGGCACCTTGGGGATGCAGTGCAGTGAGTCCAGAGAGTGCACTGGCACCACTGGGGATGCAGTGCAGTGAGTCCAGAGAGTGCACTGGCACCAGTGGGGGTGCACTGCAGTGAGTCCAGAGAGTGCACTGGCACCACTGGGGATGCAGTGCAGTGAGTCCAGAGAGTGCACTGGCACCACTGGGGATGCACTGCAGTGAGTCCAGAGAGTGCACTGGCACCACTGGGCATGCACTGCAGTGAGTCCAGAGAGTGCACGGGCACCACTGGGGATGCAGTGCAGTGACTCCAGAGAGTGTAGAGGCACCACTGTTGATGCAGTGCTCTGACTCCAGACAGTGCACTGGCACCACTGGGGATGCACTGCAGTGAGTCCAGAGAGTGCACTGGCACCACTGGGGATGCACTGCAGTGATTCCAGAGAGTGCACTGGCACCACTGGGGATGCAGTGCAGTGAGTCCAGAGAGTGCACTGGCACCACTGGGGATGCAGTGCAGTGAGTCCAGAGAGTGCACTGGCACCACTGGGGATGCACTGCAGTGAGTCCAGAGAGTGCACGGGCACCACTGGGGATGCACTGCAGTGACTCCAGAGAGTGCAGAGGCACCACTGTTGATGCAGTGCTCTGACTCCAGAGAGTGCACTGGCACCACTGGGGATGCACTGCAGTGAGTCCAGAGAGTGCACTGGCACCACTGGGGATGCAGTGCAGTGAGTCCAGAGACTGCACTGGCACCAACTGGAGCTGCACTGCAGTGAGTCCTGAGATTGCACTGGCACCACTGGGGATGCAGTGCACTGAGTCCAGAGACTACACTGGCACCACTGGGGATGCAGTGCAGTGAGTCCAGAGAGTGCACTGGCACTACTGGGGATGCAGTGCAGTGAGTCCAAAGAGTGCACTGGCACCAGTGGGGATGCAGTGCATGAGTGCATAGAGTGCACTGGCACCACTGGGGATGCAGTGCAGTGAGTCCAGAGAGTGGACTGGCACCAGTGGGGATGGAGTGCAGTGAGTCCAGAGAGTGCACTGGCACCACTGGGGATGCAGTGCAGTGAGTCCAGAGAGTGCACTGGCTCCACTGGGGATGCACTGTAGTGTGTCCAGAGACTGCACAGGCACCACTGGGGATGCAGTGCAGTGACTCCAGAGAGTGCACTGGCACCACTGGGGATGCAGTGCAGTGAGTTAAGAGAGTGCACGGGCGACACTGGGGATGCAGTGCAGTGAGTCCAGAGAGTGCACGGGCACCACTGGGGATGCACTGCAGTTGAGTCCAGAGAGTGCACTGGCACCTTGGGGATGCACTGCAGTGAGTCCAGAGAGTGCACTGGCACCACTGGGGATGCAGTGCAGTGAGTCCAGAGAGTGCACTGGCAGCACTGGGGATGCACCTCGGTGAGTCCAGAGAGTGCTCTGGGAACACCGGGGATGCAGTGTAGTGACTCCAGAGAGTGCACTGGCACCACTGGGGATGCAGTGCAGTGAGTCCAGAGAGTACACTGGCACCTCAGGGGTTGCACTGCAGTGAGTCCAGAGAGTGCACTGGCACCACTGGGGATGCACTGCAGTGATTCCAGAGAGTGCACTGTCACCACTGGGGATGCAGTGCAGTGAGTCCAGAGAGTGCAGTGGCACCACTGGGGATGCAGTGCAGTGAGTGCCGAGAGTGCACTGGCACCACTGGGAATGCAGTGCAGTGAGTCCAGAGAGTACACTGGCACCTCAGGGGCTGCACTGCAGTGAGTCCAGAGAGTGCACTGTCAGCACTGGGGATGCAGTGCAGTGAGTGCAGAGAGTGCACTGGCACAACTGGGGATGTAGTGCAGTGAGTCCAGAGAGTGCACTGGCACCACTGGGGATGCACTGCAATGAGTCCAGAGAATGCACTGGCACTAATGGGGATGCAGTGCAGTGACTCGAAAGAGTGCACTGGCACCACTGGGGATGCAATGCAGTGAGTCCAGAGAGTGCACTGGCACCACTGGGGATGCAGTGCAGTGAATCCAGAGAGTGCACTGGCACCACTGGGGATGCACTGCTGTGAGTCCAGAGAGTGCAGTGGCACCACTGGGGATGCAGTGCAGTGAGTCCAGAGAGTGCAGTGGCACCACTGGGGATGCAGTGCAGTGAGTCCAGAGAGTGCACTGTCAGCACTGGGGATGCAGTGCAGTGAGTCCAGAGAGTGCACTGGCACCACTGGCGATGCACTGCAGTGAGTCCAGAGACTGCACTGGCACCACTGGGGATGCACTGCAGTGAGTCCAGAGAATGCACTGGCACCACTGGGGATGCAGTGCAGTGATTCGAAAGAGTGCACTGGCTCCACTGGGGATGCACTGCAGTGAGTCCGCAGAGTGCCCTGGCACCAATGGTGATGCAGTGCAGTGATCCAGAGAGTGCACTGGCACCACTGGGGATGCAGTGCAGTGAGTCCAGAGAGTGCACTGGCACCACTGGGGATGCACTGCAGTGAGTCCAGAGAGTGCACTGGTGCCACTGGGGATGCACCCCGGTGAGTCCAGAGAGTGCAGTGGCTCCACTGGGGATGCAGTGCAGTGACTCAAGAGAGTGCACAGGCAGCACTGGGGATGCAGTGCAGTGAGTCCAGAGAGTGCAATGGCACCACAGGGGATGCACTGCAGTGATTCTAGAGAGTGCACTGTCACCACTGGGGATGCAGTGCAGTGAGTCCAGAGACTACACTGGCACCACTGGAAATGCACTGCAGTGAGTCCAGAGAGTGCACTGGCACCACTGGGGATGCACTGCAGTGAGTCCAGAGAGTGCCCTGGCACCACTGGGGATGCACTGCAGTGAGTCCAGAGAGTGCCCTGGCACCACTGGGGATGCAGTGCAGTGAGTCCAGAGAGTGCACTGGCACCACTGGGGATGCACTGCAGTGAGTCCAGAGAGTGCACTGGCACCACTGGGGATGCACTGCAGTGACTCGAAAGAGTGCACTGGCACCACTGCGGACGCACTGCAATGAGTCCGGAGAGTGCACTGTCACCAATGGTGATGCAGTGCAGTGAGTCCAGAGAGTGCACTGGCACCACTGGGGATGCAGTGCAGTGAGTCCAGAGAGTGCACTGGCAGCACTGGGGATGCAATGCAGTGAGTCCAGAGAGTGCACTGGCACCACTGGGGATGCAGTGCACTGACTCCAGAGAGTGCACTGGCACCACTGGGGATGCACTGCAGTGAGTCCAGAGAGTGCACTGGCACCACTGGGGATGCAGTGCAGTGAGTCCAGAGAGTGCACTGGCACCATTGGGGATGCACTGCAGTGAGTCCAGAGAGTGCACGGGCACCACTGGGGATGCAGTGCAGTGACTCCAGAGAGTGCAGAGGCACCACTGTTGATGCAGTGCTCTGATTCCAGAGAGTGCACAGGCACCACTGGGGATGCAGTGCAGTGAGTCCAGAGAGTGCACTGGCACCACTGGGGATGCAGTGCACTGAGTCCAGAGAGTGCACTGGCACCACTGGGGATGCAGTGCAGTGAGTGCAGAGAGTGCACTGGCACCACTGGGGATGCAGTGCAGTGAGTGCAGAGAGTGCACTGGCACTACTGGGGATGCAGTGCAGTGAGTCCAAAGAGTGCACTGGCACCAGTGGGGATGCAGTGCATGAGTGCATAGAGTGCACTGGCACCACTGGGGATGCAGTGCAGTGAGTCCAGAGAGTGGACTGGCACCAGTGGGGATGGAGTGCAGTGAGTCCAGAGAGTGCACTGGCACCACTGGGGATGCAGTGCAGTGAGTCCAGAGAGTGCACTGGCTCCACTGGGGATGCACTGTAGTGTGTCCAGAGACTGCACAGGCACCACTGGGGATGCAGTGCAGTGACTCCAGAGAGTGCACTGGCACCACTGGGGATGCAGTGCAGTGAGTTAAGAGAGTGCACGGGCGACACTGGGGATGCAGTGCAGTGAGTCCAGAGAGTGCACTGGCACCACTGGGGATGCACTGCAGTGAATCCAGAGAGTGCACGGGCACCACTGGGGATGCACTGCAGTTGAGTCCAGAGAGTGCACTGGCACCTTGGGGATGCACTGCAGTGAGTCCAGAGAGTGCACTGGCACCACTGGGGATGCAGTGCAGTGAGTCCAGAGAGTGCACTGGCACCACTGCGGGTGCACTGCAGTGAGTCCAGAGAGTGCACTGGCACCACTGGGGATGCAGTGCAGTGAGTCCAGAGAGTGCACTGGCACCACAGGGGATGCACTGCAGTGAGTCCAGAGAGTGCACTGGCACCACTGGGGATGCAGTGCAGTGAGTCCAGAGAGTGCACTGGCACCACTGGGGATGCACCCCGGTGAGCCCAGAGATTGCACTGGCACCACTGGGGATGCACTGCAGTGAGTGCAGAGAGTGCACTGGCACCACTGGGGATGCACTGCAGTGAGGGCAGAGAGTGCACTGGCACCACTGGGGATGCACTGCAGTGAGTCCAGAGAGTGCCCTGGCACCACTGGGGATGCACTGCAGTGAGTCCAGAGAGTGCACTGGCACAAAAGGAGATGCACTGCAGTGAGTCCAGAGAGTGCACTGGCACCACTGGAGATGCACTGCAGTGAGTCCAGAGAGTGCACTGGCACCACTGGGGATGCACTGCAGTGACTCGAAAGAGTGCACTGGCACCACTGCGGATGCACTGCAATGAGTCCGGACAGTGCACTGTCACCAATGGTGATGCAGTGCAGTGAGTCCAGAGAGTGCACTGGCACCACTGGGGATGCAGTGCAGTGAGTCCAGAGAGTGCACTGGCAGCACTGGGGATGCAATGCAGTGAGTCCAGAGAGTGCACTGGCACCACTGGGGATGCAGTGCACTGACTCCAGAGAGTGCACTGGCACCACTGCGGATGCACTGCAGTGAGTCCAGAGAGTGCACTGGCTCTACTGGAGATGCACTGTAGTGAGTCCAGAGACTACACAGGCACCACTGGGGATGCAGTGCAGTGACTCCAGAGAGTGCACTGGCACCTTGGGGATGCAGTGCACTGAGTCCAGAGAGTGCACTGGCACCACTGGGGATGCAGTGCAGTGAGTCCAGAGAGTGCACGGGCACCACTGGGGATGCAGTGCAGTGACTCCAGAGAGTGCAGAGGCACCACTGTTGATGCAGTGCTCTGACTCCAGAGAGTGCACAGGCACCACTGGGGATGCAGTGCAGTGAGTCCAGAGAGTGCACTGGCACCACTGGGGATGCAGTGCACTGAGTCCAGAGAGTGCACTGGCACCACTGGGGATGCAGTGCAGTGAGTGCAGAGAGTGCACTGGCACCACTGGGGATGCAGTGCGGTGAGTCCAGAGAGTGCACTGGCACCACTGCGGATGCACTGCAGTGAGTCCAGAGAGTGCTCTGGCACCACTGGGGATGCAGTTCAGTGAGTCCAGAGAGTGCACTGGCACCACTGGGGATACACTGCAGTGAATCCAGAGAGTGCACTGGCACCACTGGGGATGCACTGCAGTGAGTCCAGAGAGTGCACTGGCACCACTGGGGATGCAGTGCAGTGAGTCCAGAGACTGCACTGGCACCAACTGGAGCTGAACTGCAGTGAGTCCTGAGATTGCACTGGCACCACTGGGGATGCACTACAGTGAGTCCAGAGACTACACTGGCACCACTGGGGATGCAGTGCAGTGAATCCAGAGAGTGCACGGGCACCACTGGGGATGCACTGCAGTTGAGTCCAGAGAGTGCACTGGCACCTTGGGGATGCAGTGCAGTGAGTCCAGAGAGTGCACTGGCACCACTGGGGATGCAGTGCAGTGAGTCCAGAGAGTGCACTGGCACCAGTGGGGGTGCACTGCAGTGAGTCCAGAGAGTGCACTGGCACCACTGGGGTTGCAGTGCAGTGAGTCCAGAGAGTGCACTGGCGCCACTGGGGATGCACTGCTGTGAGTCCAGAGAGTGCACTGACACCACTGGGGATGCAGTGCAGTGAGTCCAGAGAGTGCACTGGCACCACTGGGGATGCACTGCAGTGAGTCCAGAGAGTGCACTGGCACCACTGGGGATGCACTGCAGTGAGTCCAGAGAGTGCACGGGCACCACTGGGGATGCAGTGCAGTGACTCCAGAGAGTGTAGAGGCACCACTGTTGATGCAGTGCTCTGACTCCAGACAGTGCACTGGCACCACTGGGGATGCAGTGCAGTGAGTCCAGAGAGTGCACTGGCACCACTGGGGATGCACTGCAGTGATTCCAGAGAGTGCACTGGCACCACTGGGGATGCAGTGCAGTGAGTCCAGAGAGTGCACTGGCACCACTGGGGATGCACTGCAGTGAGTCCAGAGAGTGCACTGGCACCACTGGGGATGCACTGCAGTGAGTCCAGAGAGTGCACGGGCACCACTGGGGATGCAGTGCAGTGACTCCAGAGAGTGCAGAGGCACCACTGTTGATGCAGTGCTCTGACTCCAGAGAGTGCACTGGCACCACTGGGGATGCACTGCAGTGAGTCCAGAGAGTGCACTGGCACCACTGGGGATGCAGTGCAGTGAGTCCAGAGACTGCACTGGCACCAACTGGAGCTGCACTGCAGTGAGTCCTGAGATTGCACTGGCACCACTGGGGATGCAGTGCACTGAGTCCAGAGACTACACTGGCACCACTGGGGATGCAGTGCAGTGAGTCCAGAGAGTGCACTGGCACCACTGGGGATGCAGTGCAGTGAGTCCAAAGAGTGCACTGGCACCAGTGGGGATGCAGTGCATGAGTGCATAGAGTGCACTGGCACCACTGGGGATGCAGTGCAGTGAGTCCAGAGAGTGGACTGGCACCAGTGGGGATGGAGTGCAGTGAGTCCAGAGAGTGCACTGGCACCACTGGGGATGCAGTGCAGTGAGTCCAGAGAGTGCACTGGCTCCACTGGGGATGCACTGTAGTGTGTCCAGAGACTGCACAGGCACCACTGGGGATGCAGTGCAGTGACTCCAGAGAGTGCACTGGCACCACTGGGGATGCAGTGCAGTGAGTTAAGAGAGTGCACGGGCACCACTGGGGATGCAGTGCAGTGAGTCCAGAGAGTGCACTGGCACCACTGGGGATGCACTGCAGTGAATCCAGAGAGTGCACGGGCACCACTGGGGATGCACTGCAGTTGAGTCCAGAGAGTGCACTGGCACCTTGGGGATGCACTGCAGTGAGTCCAGAGAGTGCACTGGCACCACTGGGGATGCGGTGCAGTGAGTCCAGAGAGTGCACTGGCACCACTGCGGGTGCACTGCAGTGAGTCCAGAGAGTGCACTGGCACCACTGGGGATGCAGTGCAGTGAGTCCAGAGAGTGCACTGGCACCACAGGGGATGCACTGCAGTGAGTCCAGAGAGTGCACTGGCACCACTGCGGATGCACTGCAGTGAGTACAGAGAGTGCACTGGCACCACTGGGGATGCACCCCGGTGAGCCCAGAGATTGCACTGGCACCACTGGGGATGCACTGCAGTGAGTGCAGAGAGTGCACTGGCACCACTGGGGATGCACTGCAGTGAGGGCAGAGAGTGCACTGGCACCACTGGGGATGCACTGCAGTGAGTCCAGAGAGTGCCCTGGCACCACTGGGGATGCACTGCAGTGAGTCCAGAGAGTGCACTGGCACAAAAGGGGATGCACTGCAGTGAGTCCAGAGAGTGCACTGGCACCACTGGGGATGCAGTGCAGTGAGTCCAGAGAGTGCACTGGCACCATTGGGGATGCACTGCAGTGAGTCCAGAGAGTGCACGGGCACCACTGGGGATGCAGTGCAGTGACTCCAGAGAGTGCAGAGGCACCACTGTTGATGCAGTGCTCTGATTCCAGAGAGTGCACAGGCACCACTGGGGATGCAGTGCAGTGAGTCCAGAGAGTGCACTGGCACCACTGGGGATGCAGTGCACTGAGTCCAGAGAGTGCACTGGCACCACTGGGGATGCAGTGCAGTGAGTGCAGAGAGTGCACTGGCACCACTGGGGATGCAGTGCAGTGAGTGCAGAGAGTGCACTGGCACTACTGGGGATGCAGTGCAGTGAGTCCAAAGAGTGCACTGGCACCAGTGGGGATGCAGTGCATGAGTGCATAGAGTGCACTGGCACCACTGGGGATGCAGTGCAGTGAGTCCAGAGAGTGGACTGGCACCAGTGGGGATGGAGTGCAGTGAGTCCAGAGAGTGCACTGGCACCACTGGGGATGCAGTGCAGTGAGTCCAGAGAGTGCACTGGCTCCACTGGGGATGCACTGTAGTGTGTCCAGAGACTGCACAGGCACCACTGGGGATGCAGTGCAGTGACTCCAGAGAGTGCACTGGCACCACTGGGGATGCAGTGCAGTGAGTTAAGAGAGTGCACGGGCGACACTGGGGATGCAGTGCAGTGAGTCCAGAGAGTGCACTGGCACCACTGGGGATGCACTGCAGTGAATCCAGAGAGTGCACGGGCACCACTGGGGATGCACTGCAGTTGAGTCCAGAGAGTGCACTGGCACCTTGGGGATGCACTGCAGTGAGTCCAGAGAGTGCACTGGCACCACTGGGGATGCAGTGCAGTGAGTCCAGAGAGTGCACTGGCACCACTGCGGGTGCACTGCAGTGAGTCCAGAGAGTGCACTGGCACCACTGGGGATGCAGTGCAGTGAGTCCAGAGAGTGCACTGGCACCACAGGGGATGCACTGCAGTGAGTCCAGAGAGTGCACTGGCACCACTGGGGATGCAGTGCAGTGAGTCCAGAGAGTGCACTGGCACCACTGGGGATGCAGTGCAGTGAGTCCAGAGAGTGCACTGGCACCACAGGGGATGCACTGCAGTGAGTCCAGAGAGTGCACTGGCACCACTGCGGATGCACTGCAGTGAGTACAGAGAGTGCACTGGCACCACTGGGGATGCACCCCGGTGAGCCCAGAGATTGCACTGGCACCACTGGGGATGCACTGCAGTGAGTGCAGAGAGTGCACTGGCACCACTGGGGATGCACTGCAGTGAGGGCAGAGAGTGCACTGGCACCACTGGGGATGCACTGCAGTGAGTCCAGAGAGTGCCCTGGCACCACTGGGGATGCACTGCAGTGAGTCCAGAGAGTGCACTGGCACAAAAGGGGATGCACTGCAGTGAGTCCAGAGAGTGCACTGGCACCACTGGGGATGCAGTGCAGTGAGTCCAGAGAGTGCACTGGCACCATTGGGGATGCACTGCAGTGAGTCCAGAGAGTGCACGGGCACCACTGGGGATGCAGTGCAGTGACTCCAGAGAGTGCAGAGGCACCACTGTTGATGCAGTGCTCTGATTCCAGAGAGTGCACAGGCACCACTGGGGATGCAGTGCAGTGAGTCCAGAGAGTGCACTGGCACCACTGGGGATGCAGTGCACTGAGTCCAGAGAGTGCACTGGCACCACTGGGGATGCAGTGCAGTGAGTGCAGAGAGTGCACTGGCACCACTGGGGATGCAGTGCAGTGAGTGCAGAGAGTGCACTGGCACTACTGGGGATGCAGTGCAGTGAGTCCAAAGAGTGCACTGGCACCAGTGGGGATGCAGTGCATGAGTGCATAGAGTGCACTGGCACCACTGGGGATGCAGTGCAGTGAGTCCAGAGAGTGGACTGGCACCAGTGGGGATGGAGTGCAGTGAGTCCAGAGAGTGCACTGGCACCACTGGGGATGCAGTGCAGTGAGTCCAGAGAGTGCACTGGCTCCACTGGGGATGCACTGTAGTGTGTCCAGAGACTGCACAGGCACCACTGGGGATGCAGTGCAGTGACTCCAGAGAGTGCACTGGCACCACTGGGGATGCAGTGCAGTGAGTTAAGAGAGTGCACGGGCGACACTGGGGATGCAGTGCAGTGAGTCCAGAGAGTGCACTGGCACCACTGGGGATGCACTGCAGTGAATCCAGAGAGTGCACGGGCACCACTGGGGATGCACTGCAGTTGAGTCCAGAGAGTGCACTGGCACCTTGGGGATGCACTGCAGTGAGTCCAGAGAGTGCACTGGCACCACTGGGGATGCAGTGCAGTGAGTCCAGAGAGTGCACTGGCACCACTGCGGGTGCACTGCAGTGAGTCCAGAGAGTGCACTGGCACCACTGGGGATGCAGTGCAGTGAGTCCAGAGAGTGCACTGGCACCACAGGGGATGCACTGCAGTGAGTCCAGAGAGTGCACTGGCACCACTGGGGATGCAGTGCAGTGAGTCCAGAGAGTGCACTGGCACCACTGGGGATGCACCCCGGTGAGCCCAGAGATTGCACTGGCACCACTGGGGATGCACTGCAGTGAGTGCAGAGAGTGCACTGGCACCACTGGGGATGCACTGCAGTGAGGGCAGAGAGTGCACTGGCACCACTGGGGATGCACTGCAGTGAGTCCAGAGAGTGCCCTGGCACCACTGGGGATGCACTGCAGTGAGTCCAGAGAGTGCACTGGCACAAAAGGAGATGCACTGCAGTGAGTCCAGAGAGTGCACTGGCACCACTGGAGATGCACTGCAGTGAGTCCAGAGAGTGCACTGGCACCACTGGGGATGCACTGCAGTGACTCGAAAGAGTGCACTGGCACCACTGCGGATGCACTGCAATGAGTCCGGACAGTGCACTGTCACCAATGGTGATGCAGTGCAGTGAGTCCAGAGAGTGCACTGGCACCACTGGGGATGCAGTGCAGTGAGTCCAGAGAGTGCACTGGCAGCACTGGGGATGCAATGCAGTGAGTCCAGAGAGTGCACTGGCACCACTGGGGATGCAGTGCACTGACTCCAGAGAGTGCACTGGCACCACTGCGGATGCACTGCAGTGAGTCCAGAGAGTGCACTGGCTCTACTGGAGATGCACTGTAGTGAGTCCAGAGACTACACAGGCACCACTGGGGATGCAGTGCAGTGACTCCAGAGAGTGCACTGGCACCTTGGGGATGCAGTGCACTGAGTCCAGAGAGTGCACTGGCACCACTGGGGATGCAGTGCAGTGAGTCCAGAGAGTGCACGGGCACCACTGGGGATGCAGTGCAGTGACTCCAGAGAGTGCAGAGGCACCACTGTTGATGCAGTGCTCTGACTCCAGAGAGTGCACAGGCACCACTGGGGATGCAGTGCAGTGAGTCCAGAGAGTGCACTGGCACCACTGGGGATGCAGTGCACTGAGTCCAGAGAGTGCACTGGCACCACTGGGGATGCAGTGCAGTGAGTGCAGAGAGTGCACTGGCACCACTGGGGATGCAGTGCGGTGAGTCCAGAGAGTGCACTGGCACCACTGCGGATGCACTGCAGTGAGTCCAGAGAGTGCTCTGGCACCACTGGGGATGCAGTTCAGTGAGTCCAGAGAGTGCACTGGCACCACTGGGGATACACTGCAGTGACTCCAGAGAGTGCACTGGCACCACTGGGGATGCACTGCAGTGAGTCCAGAGAGTGCACTGGCACCACTGGGGATGCAGTGCAGTGAGTCCAGAGACTGCACTGGCACCAACTGGAGCTGAACTGCAGTGAGTCCTGAGATTGCACTGGCACCACTGGGGATGCACTACAGTGAGTCCAGAGACTACACTGGCACCACTGGGGATGCAGTGCAGTGAATCCAGAGAGTGCACGGGCACCACTGGGGATGCACTGCAGTTGAGTCCAGAGAGTGCACTGGCACCTTGGGGATGCAGTGCAGTGAGTCCAGAGAGTGCACTGGCACCACTGGGGATGCAGTGCAGTGAGTCCAGAGAGTGCACTGGCACCAGTGGGGGTGCACTGCAGTGAGTCCAGAGAGTGCACTGGCACCACTGGGGTTGCAGTGCAGTGAGTCCAGAGAGTGCACTGGCGCCACTGGGGATGCACTGCTGTGAGTCCAGAGAGTGCACTGACACCACTGGGGATGCAGTGCAGTGAGTCCAGAGAGTGCACTGGCACCACTGGGGATGCACTGCAGTGAGTCCAGAGAGTGCACTGGCACCACTGGGGATGCACTGCAGTGAGTCCAGAGAGTGCACGGGCACCACTGGGGATGCAGTGCAGTGACTCCAGAGAGTGTAGAGGCACCACTGTTGATGCAGTGCTCTGACTCCAGACAGTGCACTGGCACCACTGGGGATGCAGTGCAGTGAGTCCAGAGAGTGCACTGGCACCACTGGGGATGCACTGCAGTGATTCCAGAGAGTGCACTGGCACCACTGGGGATGCAGTGCAGTGAGTCCAGAGAGTGCACTGGCACCACTGGGGATGCACTGCAGTGAGTCCAGAGAGTGCACTGGCACCACTGGGGATGCACTGCAGTGAGTCCAGAGAGTGCACGGGCACCACTGGGGATGCAGTGCAGTGACTCCAGAGAGTGCAGAGGCACCACTGTTGATGCAGTGCTCTGACTCCAGAGAGTGCACTGGCACCACTGGGGATGCACTGCAGTGAGTCCAGAGAGTGCACTGGCACCACTGGGGATGCAGTGCAGTGAGTCCAGAGACTGCACTGGCACCAACTGGAGCTGCACTGCAGTGAGTCCTGAGATTGCACTGGCACCACTGGGGATGCAGTGCACTGAGTCCAGAGACTACACTGGCACCACTGGGGATGCAGTGCAGTGAGTCCAGAGAGTGCACTGGCACCACTGGGGATGCAGTGCAGTGAGTCCAAAGAGTGCACTGGCACCAGTGGGGATGCAGTGCATGAGTGCATAGAGTGCACTGGCACCACTGGGGATGCAGTGCAGTGAGTCCAGAGAGTGGACTGGCACCAGTGGGGATGGAGTGCAGTGAGTCCAGAGAGTGCACTGGCACCACTGGGGATGCAGTGCAGTGAGTCCAGAGAGTGCACTGGCTCCACTGGGGATGCACTGTAGTGTGTCCAGAGACTGCACAGGCACCACTGGGGATGCAGTGCAGTGACTCCAGAGAGTGCACTGGCACCACTGGGGATGCAGTGCAGTGAGTTAAGAGAGTGCACGGGCACCACTGGGGATGCAGTGCAGTGAGTCCAGAGAGTGCACTGGCACCACTGGGGATGCACTGCAGTGAATCCAGAGAGTGCACGGGCACCACTGGGGATGCACTGCAGTTGAGTCCAGAGAGTGCACTGGCACCTTGGGGATGCACTGCAGTGAGTCCAGAGAGTGCACTGGCACCACTGGGGATGCGGTGCAGTGAGTCCAGAGAGTGCACTGGCACCACTGCGGGTGCACTGCAGTGAGTCCAGAGAGTGCACTGGCACCACTGGGGATGCAGTGCAGTGAGTCCAGAGAGTGCACTGGCACCACAGGGGATGCACTGCAGTGAGTCCAGAGAGTGCACTGGCACCACTGCGGATGCACTGCAGTGAGTACAGAGAGTGCACTGGCACCACTGGGGATGCACCCCGGTGAGCCCAGAGATTGCACTGGCACCACTGGGGATGCACTGCAGTGAGTGCAGAGAGTGCACTGGCACCACTGGGGATGCACTGCAGTGAGGGCAGAGAGTGCACTGGCACCACTGGGGATGCACTGCAGTGAGTCCAGAGAGTGCCCTGGCACCACTGGGGATGCACTGCAGTGAGTCCAGAGAGTGCACTGGCACAAAAGGGGATGCACTGCAGTGAGTCCAGAGAGTGCACTGGCACCACTGGAGATGCACTGCAGTGAGTCCAGAGAGTGCACTGGCACCACTGGGGATGCACTGCAGTGACTCGAAAGAGTGCACTGGCACCACTGCGGATGCACTGCAATGAGTCCGGACAGTGCACTGTCACCACTGTGGATGCAGTGCAGTGAGTCCAGAGAGTGCACTGGCACCACTGGGGATGCACTGCAGTGAGTCCAGAGAGTGCACTGGCAGCAGTGGGGATGCAATGCAGTGAGTCCAGAGAGTGCACTGGCACCACTGGGGATGCAGTGCACTGACTCCAGAGAGTGCACTGGCACCACTGGGGATGCACTGCAGTGAGTCCAGAGAGTGCACTGGCTCTACTGGGGATGCACTGCAGTGAGTCCAGAGAGTGCACTGGCACCACTGGGGATGTAGTGCAGTGACTCCAGAGAGTGCACTGGCACCACTGGGGATGCACTGCAGTGAGTCCAGAGAGTGCTCTGGCACCACTGGGGATGCAGTTCACTGAGTCCAGAGAGTGCACTGGCACCACTGGGGATACACTGCAGTGACTCCAGAGAGTGCACTGGCACCACTGGGGATGCACTGCAGTGAGTCCAGAGAGTGCACTGGCACCACTGGGGATGCAGTGCAGTGAGTCCAGAGACTGCACTGGCACCAACTGGAGCTGAACTGCAGTGAGTCCTGAGATTGCACTGGCACCACTGGGGATGCACTACAGTGAGTCCAGAGACTACACTGGCACCACTGGGGATGCAGTGCAGTGAATCCAGAGAGTGCACGGGCACCACTGGGGATGCACTGCAGTTGAGTCCAGAGAGTGCACTGGCACCTTGGGGATGCAGTGCAGTGAGTCCAGAGAGTGCACTGGCACCACTGGGGATGCAGTGCAGTGAGTCCAGAGACTGCACTGGCACCAACTGGAGCTGCACTGCAGTGAGTCCTGAGATTACACTGGCACCACTGGGGATGCAGTGCACTGAGTCCAGAGACTACACTGGCACCACTGGGGCTGCAGTGCAGTGAGTCCAGAGAGTGCACTGGCACCACTGGGGATGCAGTGCAGTGAGTCCAAAGAGTGCACTGGCACCAATGGGGATGCAGTGCATGAGTGCATAGAGTGCACTGGCACCACTGGGGATGCAGTGCAGTGAGTCCAGAGAGTGGACTGGCACCAGTGGGGATGGAGTGCAGTGAGTCAAGAGAGTGCACTGGCACCACTGGGGATGCAGTGCAGTGAGTCCAGAGAGTGCACTGGCTCCACTGGGGATGCACTGTAGTGTGTCCAGAGACTGCACAGGCACCACTGGGGATGCAGTGCAGTGACTCCAGAGAGTGCACTGGCACCACTGGGGATGCAGTGCAGTGAGTTAAGAGAGTGCACGGGCACCACTGGGGATGCAGTGCAGTGAGTCCAGAGAGTGCACTGGCACCACTGGGGATGCACTGCAGTGAATCCAGAGAGTGCACGGGCACCACTGGGGATGCACTGCAGTTGAGTCCAGAGAGTGCACTGGCACCTTGGGGATGCACTGCAGTGAGTCCAGAGAGTGCACTGGCACCACTGGGGATGCAGTGCAGTGAGTCCAGAGAGTGCACTGGCACCACTGCGGGTGCACTCCAGTGAGTCCAGAGAGTGCACTGGCACCACTGGGGATGCAGTGCAGTGAGTCCAGAGAGTGCACTGGCACCAATGGTGATGCAGTGCAGTGAGTCCAGAGAGTGCACTGGCACCACTGGGGATGCACTGCAGTGAGTCCAGAGAGTGCACTGGCACCACTGGGGATGCACTGCAGTGAGTCCAGAGAGTGCACTGGCACGACTGGTGATGCAGTGCAGTGAGTCCAGAGAGTGCACTGGCACCACTGGGGATGCACTGCAGTGAGGGCAGAGAGTGCACTGGCACCACTGGGGATGCACTGCAGTGAGTCCAGAGAGTGCACTGGCACCACTGGGGATGCACTGCAGTGAGTCCAGAGAGTGCACTGGCACAAAAGGGGATGCACTGCAGTGAGTCCAGAGAGTGCACTGGCACCACTGGAGATGCACTGCAGTGAGTCCAGAGAGTGCACTGGCACCACTGGGGATGCACTGCAGTGACTCGAAAGAGTGCACTGGCACCACTGCGGATGCACTTCAATGAGTCCGGACAGTGCACTGTCACCAATGGTGATGCAGTGCAGTGAGTCCAGAGTGTGCAGTGGCACCACTGGGGATGCAGTGCAGTGAGTCCAGAGAGTGCACTGGGAGCACTGGGGATGCAATGCAGTGAGTCCAGAGAGTGCACTGGCACCACTGGGGATGCAGTGCACTGACTCCAGAGAGTGCACTGGCACCACTGGGGATGCACTGCAGTGAGTCCAGAGAGTGCACTGGCACCACTGGGGATGCAGTGCAGTGAGTCCAGAGAGTGCACTGGCACCACTGGGGATGCACTGCAGTGAGTCCAGAGAGTGCCCTGGCACCACTGGGGATGCAGTGCAGTGACTCCAGTAAGTGCAGAGGCACCACTGTTGATGCAGTGCTCTGACTCCAGAGAGTGCACAGGCACCACTGGGGATGCAGTGCAGTGAGTCCAGAGAGTGCACTGGCACCACTGGGGATGCACTGCACTGAGTCCAGAGAGTGCACTGGCACCACTGGGGATGCAGTGCAGTGAGTGCAGAGAGTGCACTGGCACCACTGGGGATGCAGTGCGGTGAGTCCAGAGAGTGCACTGGCACCACTGCGGATGCACTGCAGTGAGTCCAGAGAGTGCTCTGGCACCACTGGGGATGCAGTTCAGTGAGTCCAGAGAGTGCACTGGCACCACTGGGGATACACTGCAGTGACTCCAGAGAGTGCACTGGCACCACTGGGGATGCACTGCAGTGAGTCCAGAGAGTGCACTGGCACCACTGGGGATGCAGTGCAGTGAGTCCAGAGACTGCACTGGCACCAACTGGAGCTGAACTGCAGTGAGTCCTGAGATTGCACTGGCACCAATGGGGATGCACTACAGTGAGTCCAGAGACTACACTGGCACCACTGGGGATGCAGTGCAGTGAATCCAGAGAGTGCACGGGCACCACTGGGGATGCACTGCAGTTGAGTCCAGAGAGTGCACTGGCACCTTGGGGATGCAGTGCAGTGAGTCCAGAGAGTGCACTGGCACCACTGGAGATGCAGTGCAGTGAGTCCAGAGAGTGCACTGGCACAAGTGGGGGTGCACTGCAGTGAGTCCAGAGAGTGCACTGGCACCACTGGGGTTGCAGTGCAGTGAGTCCAGAGAGTGCACTGGCACCACTGGGGATGCACTGCTGTGAGTCCAGAGAGTGCACTGGCACCACTGGGAATGCAGTGCAGTGACTCAGAGAGTGCACTGGCACCACTGGGGATGCACTGCAATGAGTCCAGATAGTGCACTGGCACCACTGGGGATGCAGCGCAGTGAGTCCAGAGAGTGCACTGGCACCACTGGGGATGCAGCGCAGTGAGTCCAGAGAGTGCCCTGGCTCCACTGGGGATGCAGCGCAGTGAGTCCAGAGAGTGCACTGGCACCACTGGGGATGCAGCGCAGTGAGTACAGAGAGTGCACTGGCACCACTGGGGATGCAGTGCAGTGAGTCCAGAGAGTGCACTGGCACCACTGCGGATGCACTGCAGTGAGTCCAGAGAGTGCACTGGCACCACTGGGGATGCAGTGCAGTGAGTCCAGAGAGTGCACTGGCACCACTGGGGATATAGTGCAGTGAGTGCAGAGAGTGCACTGGCACCACTGGGGATGCAGTGCAGTGAGTCCAGAGAGTGCACTGGCACCACTGGGGATGCAGTGCAGTGAGTCCAGAGAGTGCACTGGCACCACTGGGGATGCACCCCGGTGAGCCCAGAGATTGCACTGGCACCACTGGGGATGCACTGCAGTGAGTCCAGAGAGTGCACTGGCACCACTGGGGATGCACTGCAGTGAGGGCAGAGAGTGCACTGGCACCACTGGGGATGCACTGCAGTGAGTCCAGAGAGTGCCCTGGCACCACTGGGGATGCACTGCAGTGAGTCCAGAGAGTGCACTGGCACCACTGGGGATGCAATGCAGTGAGTCCAGAGAGTGCACTGGCACCACTGGGGATGCAGTGCAGTGAGTCCAGAGAGTGCACTGGCACCACTGGGGATGCACTGCAATGAGTCCAGAGACTGCACTGGCACCACTGGGGATGCAATGCAGTGAGTCCAGAGAGTGCACTGGCACCACTGGAGTTGCAGTGCAGTGAGTCCAGAGAGTGCCCTGGAACCACTGGGGATGCAGCGCAGTGACTACAGAGAGTGCACTGTCTCCACTGGGGATGCAGTGCAGTGAGTCCAGAGAGTGCACTGCCACCACTGGTGATGCAGTGCAGTGAGTCCAGAGAGTGCACTGTCAGCACTGGGGATGCAGTGCAGTGAGTCCAGAGAGTGCACTGGCACCACTGGGGATGCACTGCAGTGAGTCCAGAGAGTGCACTGGCACCACTGGGGATGCAGTGCAGTGAGTCCAGAGAGTGCACTGGCACCACTGGGGATGCAGTGCAGTGAGTCCAGAGAGTGCACTGGCACCACTGGGGATGCACCTCGGTGAGTCCAGAGAGTGCTCTGGGAACACCGGGGATGCAGTGTAGTGACTCCAGAGAGTGCACTGGCACCACTGGGGATGCAGTGCAGTGAGTCCAGAGAGTGCACTGGCACCACTGGTGTTGCAGTGCAGTGAGTCCAGAGAGTGCCCTGGAACCACTGGGGATGCAGCGCAGTGACTACAGAGAGTGCACTGTCTCCACTGGGGATGCAGTGCAGTGAGTCCAGAGAGTGCACTGCCACCACTGGTGATGCAGTGCAGTGAGTCCAGAGAGTGCACTGGCACCACTGGGGATGCAGTGCAGTGAGTGCAGAGAGTGCACTGGAACAAAAGGGGATGCACTGCAGTGAGTCCAGAGAGTGCACTGGCACCACTGGGGATGCAGTGCAGTGAGTCCAGAGAGTGCACTGGCACCACTGGGGATGCACTGCTGTGAGTCCAGAGAGTGCAGTGGTACTACTGGGGATGCAGTGCACTGAGTCCAGAGAGTGCACTGGCACCACTGTTGATGCAGTGCAGTGAGTCCAGAGAGTGCACTGGCACCACTGGGGATGCAGTGCAGTGAGTCCAGAGAGTGCACTGGCACCACTGGGGATGCACTGCAATGAGTCCAGAGACTGCACTGGCACCACTGGGGATGCACTGCAGTGAGTCCAGAGAATGCACTGGCACCACTGGGGATGCAGTGCAGTGACTCGAAAGAGTGCACTGGCACCACTGGGGATGCACTGCAGTGAGTCCGGAGAGTGCGCTGGCACCAATGGTGATGCAGTGCAGTGATCCAGAGAGTGCACTGGCACCACTGGGGATGCAGTGCAGTGAGTCCAGAGAGTACACTGGCACCACTGGGGATGCAGTGCACTCAGTCCAGAGAGTGCACTGGCACCACTGGGTATGCAGTGCAGTTAGTCCATAGAGTGCACTGGCTCCACTGGGGATGCAGTGCAGTGACTCAAGAGAGTGCACTGGCACCACTGGTGTTGCAGTGCAGTGAGTCCAGAGAGTGCAATGGCACCACAGGGGATGCACTGCAGTGATTCCAGAGAGTGCACTGTCACCACTGGGGATGCAGTGCAGTGAGTCCACAGAGTGCACTGGCACCAGTGGGGGTGCAGTGCAGTGAGTCCAGAGACTGCACTGGCACCAACTGGAGCTGCACTGCAGTGAGTCCTGAGATTGCACTGGCACCACTGGGGATGCAGTGCAGTGAGTCCAGAGAGTGCACTGGCACCACTGGGGATGCACTGCAGTGAGTCCAGAGAGTGCACTGGCACCACTGGGGATGCAGTGTAGTGACTCCAGAGAGTGCACTGGCACCACTGGGGATGCAGTGCAGTGAGTCCAGAGAGTACACTGGCACCTCAGGGGTTGCACTGCAGTGAGTCCAGAGAGTGCACTGGCACCACAGGGGATGCACTGCAGTGATTCCAGAGAGTGCACTGTCACCACTGGGGATGCAGTGCAGTGAGTCCAGAGAGTGCAGTGGCACCACTGGGGATGCAGTGCAGTGAGTGCAGAGAGTGCACTGGCACCACTGGGAATGCAGTGCAGTGAGTCCAGAGAGTACACTGGCACCTCAGGGGCTGCACTGCAGTGAGTCCAGAGAGTGCACTGTCAGCACTGGGGATGCAGTGCAGTGAGTGCAGAGAGTGCACTGGCACAAATGAGGATGCAGTGCAGTGAGTCCAGAGAGTGCACTGGCACCACTGGGGATGCACTGCAATGAGTCCAGAGAATGCACTGGCACTAATGGGGATGCAGTGCAGTGACTCGAAAGAGTGCACTGGCACCACTGGGGATGCAATGCAGTGAGTCCAGAGAGTGCACTGGCACCACTGGGGATGCAGTGCAGTGAGTCCAGAGAGTGCACTGGCACCACTGGGGATGCACTGCTGTGAGTCCAGAGAGTGCAGTGGCACCACTGGGGATGCAGTGCACTGAGTCTAGAGAGTGCAGTGGCACCACTGGGGATGCAGTGCAGTGAGTCCAGAGAGTGCACTGTCAGCACTGGGGATGCAGTGCAGTGAGTCCAGAGAGTGCACTGGCACCACTGGGGATGCACTGCAGTGAGTCCAGAGACTGCACTGGCACCACTGGGGATGCACTGCAGTGAGTCCAGAGAATGCACTGGCACCACTGGGGATGCAGTGCAGTGATTCGAAAGAGTGCACTGGCTCCACTGGGGATGCACTGCAGTGAGTCCGCAGAGTGCCCTGGCACCAATGGTGATGCAGTGCAGTGATCCAGAGAGTGCACTGGAACCACTGGGGATGCAGTGCAGTGAGTCCAGAGAGTGCACTGGCACCACTGGGGATGCACTGCAGTGAGTCCAGAGAGTGCACTGGCACCACTGGGGATGCACCCCGGTGAGTCCAGAGAGTGCACTGGCTCCACTGGGGATGCAGTGCAGTGACTCAAGAGAGTGCACAGGCAGCACTGGGGATGCAGTGCAGTGAGTCCAGAGAGTGCAATGGCACCACAGGGGATGCACTGCAGTGATTCTAGAGAGTGCACTGTCACCACTGGGGATGCAGTGCAGTGAGTCCAGAGACTGCACTGGCACCAACTGGAGCTGCACTGCAGTGAGTCCTGAGATTGCACTGGCACCACTGGGGATGCAGTGCAGTGAGTCCAGAGACTACACTGGCACCACTGGAAATGCACTGCAGTGAGTCCAGAGAGTGCACTGGCACCACTGGGGATGCACTGCAGTGAGTCCAGAGAGTGCCCTGGCACCACTGGGGATGCACTGCAGTGAGTCCAGAGAGTGCCCTGGCACCACTGGGGATGCACTGCAGTGAGTCCAGAGAGTGCACTGGCACCACTGGGGATGCACTGCAGTGAGTCCAGAGAGTGCACTGGCACCACTGGGGATGCACTGCAGTGACTCGAAAGAGTGCACTGGCACCACTGCGGATGCACTGCAATGAGTCCGGAGAGTGCACTGTCACCAATGGTGATGCAGTGCAGTGAGTCCAGAGAGTGCACTGGCACCACTGGGGATGCAGTGCAGTGAGTCCAGAGAGTGCACTGGCAGCACTGGGGATGCAATGCAGTGAGTCCAGAGAGTGCACTGGCACCACTGGGGATGCAGTGTAGTGACTCCAGAGAGTGCACTGGCACCACTGGGGATGCAGTGCAGTGAGTCCAGAGAGTACACTGGCACCTCAGGGGTTGCACTGCAGTGAGTCCAGAGAGTGCACTGGCACCACAGGGGATGCACTGCAGTGATTCCAGAGAGTGCACTGTCACCACTGGGGATGCAGTGCAGTGAGTCCAGAGAGTGCAGTGGCACCACTGGGGATGCAGTGCAGTGAGTGCAGAGAGTGCACTGGCACCACTGGGAATGCAGTGCAGTGAGTCCAGAGAGTACACTGGCACCTCAGGGGCTGCACTGCAGTGAGTCCAGAGAGTGCACTGTCAGCACTGGGGATGCAGTGCAGTGAGTGCAGAGAGTGCACTGGCACAACTGAGGATGCAGTGCAGTGAGTCCAGAGAGTGCACTGGCACCACTGGGGATGCACTGCAATGAGTCCAGAGAATGCACTGGCACTAATGGGGATGCAGTGCAGTGACTCGAAAGAGTGCACTGGCACCACTGGGGATGCAATGCAGTGAGTCCAGAGAGTGCACTGGCACCACTGGGGATGCAGTGCAGTGAGTCCAGAGAGTGCACTGGCACCACTGGGGATGCACTGCTGTGAGTCCAGAGAGTGCAGTGGCACCACTGGGGATGCAGTGCACTGAGTCTAGAGAGTGCAGTGGCACCACTGGGGATGCAGTGCAGTGAGTCCAGAGAGTGCACTGTCAGCACTGGGGATGCAGTGCAGTGAGTCCAGAGAGTGCACTGGCACCACTGGGGATGCACTGCAGTGAGTCCAGAGACTGCACTGGCACCACTGGGGATGCACTGCAGTGAGTCCAGAGAATGCACTGGCACCACTGGGGATGCAGTGCAGTGATTCGAAAGAGTGCACTGGCTCCACTGGGGATGCACTGCAGTGAGTCCGCAGAGTGCCCTGGCACCAATGGTGATGCAGTGCAGTGATCCAGAGAGTGCACTGGAACCACTGGGGATGCAGTGCAGTGAGTCCAGAGAGTGCACTGGCACCACTGGGGATGCACTGCAGTGAGTCCAGAGAGTGCACTGGCACCACTGGGGATGCACCCCGGTGAGTCCAGAGAGTGCACTGGCTCCACTGGGGATGCAGTGCAGTGACTCAAGAGAGTGCACAGGCAGCACTGGGGATGCAGTGCAGTGAGTCCAGAGAGTGCAATGGCACCACAGGGGATGCACTGCAGTGATTCTAGAGAGTGCACTGTCACCACTGGGGATGCAGTGCAGTGAGTCCAGAGACTGCACTGGCACCAACTGGAGCTGCACTGCAGTGAGTCCTGAGATTGCACTGGCACCACTGGGGATGCAGTGCAGTGAGTCCAGAGACTACACTGGCACCACTGGAAATGCACTGCAGTGAGTCCAGAGAGTGCACTGGCACCACTGGGGATGCACTGCAGTGAGTCCAGAGAGTGCCCTGGCACCACTGGGGATGCACTGCAGTGAGTCCAGAGAGTGCCCTGGCACCACTGGGGATGCACTGCAGTGAGTCCAGAGAGTGCACTGGCACCACTGGGGATGCACTGCAGTGAGTCCAGAGAGTGCACTGGCACCACTGGGGATGCACTGCAGTGACTCGAAAGAGTGCACTGGCACCACTGCGGATGCACTGCAATGAGTCCGGAGAGTGCACTGTCACCAATGGTGATGCAGTGCAGTGAGTCCAGAGAGTGCACTGGCACCACTGGGGATGCAGTGCAGTGAGTCCAGAGAGTGCACTGGCAGCACTGGGGATGCAATGCAGTGAGTCCAGAGAGTGCACTGTCAGCACTGGGGATGCAGTGCACTGACTCCAGAGAGTGCACTGGCACCACTGGGGATACACTGCAGTGAGTCCAGAGAGTGCACTGGCACCACTGGGGATGCAGTGCAGTGAGTCCAGAGAGTGCACTGGCACCACTGGGGATGCACTGCAGTGAGTCCAGAGAGTGCACTGGCACCACTGGGGATGCAGTGCAGTGACTCCAGAGAGTGCAGAGGCACCACTGTTGATGCAGTGCTCTGACTCCAGAGAGTGCACAGGCACCACTGGGGATGCAGTGCAGTGAGTCCAGAGAGTGCACTGGCACCACTGGGGATGCAGTGCACTGAGTCCAGAGAGTGCACTGGCACCACTGGGGATGCAGTGCAGTGAGTGCAGAGAGTGCACTGGCACCACTGGGGATGCAGTGCGGTGAGTCCAGAGAGTGCACTGGCACCACTGCGGATGCACTGCAGTGAGTCCAGAGAGTGCTCTGGCTCCACTGGGGATGCAGTTCAGTGAGTCCAGAGAGTGCACTGGCACCACTGGGGATACACTGCAGTGACTCCAGAGAGTGCACTGGCACCACTGGGGATGCACTGCAGTGAGTCCAGAGAGTGCACTGGCACCACTGGGGATGCAGTGCAGTGAGTCCAGAGACTGCACTGGCACCAACTGGAGCTGAACTGCAGTGAGTCCTGAGATTGCACTGGCACCACTGGGGATGCACTACAGTGAGTCCAGAGACTACACTGGCACCACTGGGGATGCAGTGCAATGAATCCAGAGAGTGCACGGGCACCACTGGGGATGCACTGCAGTTGAGTCCAGAGAGTGCACTGGCACCTTGGGGATGCAGTGCAGTGAGTCCAGAGAGTGCACTGGCACCACTGGGGATGCAGTGCAGTGAGTCCAGAGAGTGCACTGGCACCAGTGGGGGTGCACTGCAGTGAGTCCAGAGAGTGCACTGGCACCACTGGGGTTGCAGTGCAGTGAGTCCAGAGAGTGCACTGGCGCCACTGGGGATGCACTGCTGTGAGTCCAGAGAGTGCACTGGCACCACTGGGGATGCAGTGCAGTGAGTCCAGAGAGTGCACTGGCACCACTGGGGATGCACTGCAGTGAGTCCAGAGAGTGCACTGGCACCACTGGGGATGCACTGCAGTGAGTCCAGAGAGTGCACGGGCACCACTGGGGATGCAGTGCAGTGACTCCAGAGAGTGTAGAGGCACCACTGTTGATGCAGTGCTCTGACTCCAGAGAGTGCACTGGCACCACTGGGGATGCAGTGCAGTGAGTCCAGAGAGTGCACTGGCACCACTGGGGATGCACTGCATTGATTCCAGAGAGTGCACTGGCACCACTGGGGATGCAGTGCAGTGAGTCCAGAGAGTGCACTGGCACCACTGGGGATGAACTGCAGTGAGTCCAGAGAGTGCACTGGCACCACTGGGGATGCACTGCAGTGAGTCCAGAGAGTGCACGGGCACCACTGGGGATGCAGTGCAGTGACTCCAGAGAGTGCAGAGGCACCACTGTTGATGCAGTGCTCTGACTCCAGAGAGTGCACTGGCACCACTGGGGATGCACTGCAGTGAGTCCAGAGAGTGCACTGGCACCACTGGGGATGCAGTGCAGTGAGTCCAGAGACTGCACTGGCACCAACTGGAGCTGCACTGCAGTGAGTCCTGAGATTGCACTGGCACCACTGGGGATGCACTGCAGTGAGTCCAGAGAGTGCACTGGCACCACTGGGGATGCAGTGCAGTGAGTCCAGAGAGTGCACTGGCACCACTGGGGATGCAGTGCAGTGAGTCCAAAGAGTGCACTGGCACCAGTGGGGATGCAGTGCATGAGTGCATAGAGTGCACTGGCACCACTGGGGATGCAGTGCAGTGAGTCCAGAGAGTGGACAGGCACCAGTGGGGATGGAGTGCAGTGAGTCCAGAGAGTGCACTGGCACCACTGGGGATGCAGTGCAGTGAGTCCAGAGAGTGCACTGGCTCCACTGGGGATGCACTGTAGTGTGTCCAGAGACTGCACAGGCACCACTGGGGATGCAGTGCAGTGACTCCAGAGAGTGCACTGGCACCACTGGGGATGCAGTGCAGTGAGTTAAGAGAGTGCACGGGCACCACTGGGGATGCAGTGCAGTGAGTCCAGAGAGTGCACTGGCACCACTGGGGATGCACTGCAGTGAATCCAGAGAGTGCACGGGCACCACTGGGGATGCACTGCAGTTGAGTCCAGAGAGTGCACTGGCACCTTGGGGATGCACTGCAGTGAGTCCAGAGAGTGCACTGGCACCACTGGGGATGCAGTGCAGTGAGTCCAGAGAGTGCACTGGCACCACTGCGGGTGCACTGCAGTTGAGTCCAGAGAGTGCACTGGCACCACTGGGGATGCAGTGCAGTGAGTCCAGAGAGTGCACTGGCACCACTGGGGATGCAGTGCAGTGAGTCCAGAGACTGCACTGGCACCAAATGGAGCTGCACTGCAGTGAGTCCTGAGATTGCACTGGCACCACTGGGGATGCAGTGCACTGAGTCCAGAGACTACACTGGCACCACTGGGGATGCAGTGCAGTGAGTCCAGAGAGTGCACTGGCACCACTGGGGATGCAGTGCAGTGAGTCCAAAGAGTGCACTGGCACCAGTGGGGATGCAGTGCATGAGTGCATAGAGTGCACTGGCACCACTGGGGATGCAGTGCAGTGAGTCCAGAGAGTGGACTGGCACCAGTGGGGATGGAGTGCAGTGAGTCCAGAGAGTGCACTGGCACCACTGGGGATGCAGTGCAGTGAGTCCAGAGAGTGCACTGGCTCCACTGGGCATGCACTGTAGTGTGTCCAGAGACTGCACAGGCACCACTGGGGATGCAGTGCAGTGACTCCAGAGAGTGCACTGGCACCACTGGGGATGCAGTGCAGTGAGTTAAGAGAGTGCACGGGCACCACTGGGGATGCAGTGCAGTGAGTCCAGAGAGTGCACTGGCACCACTGGGGATGCACTGCAGTGAATCCAGAGAGTGCACGGGCACCACTGGGGATGCATTGCAGTTGAGTCCAGAGAGTGCACTGGCACCTTGGGGATGCACTGCAGTGAGTCCAGAGAGTGCACTGGCACCACTGGGGATGCAGTGCAGTGAGTCCAGAGAGTGCACTGGCACCACTGCGGGTGCACTGCAGTGAGTCCAGAGAGTGCACTGGCACCACTGGGGATGCAGTGCAGTGAGTCCAGAGAGTGCACTGGCACCACAGGGGATGCAGTGCAGTGAGTCCAGAGAGTGCACTGGCACCACTGGGGATGCACTGCAGTGAGTCCAGAGAGTGCACTGGCACCACTGGGGATGCACTGCAGTGAGTCCAGAGAGTGCACTGGCACGACTGGTGATGCAGTGCAGTGAGTCCAGAGAGTGCACTGGCACCACTGGGGATGCACTGCAGTGAGGGCAGAGAGTGCACTGGCACCACTGGGGATGCACTGCAGTGAGTCCAGAGAGTGCCCTGGCACCACTGGGGATGCACTGCAGTGAGTCCAGAGAGTGCACTGGCACAAAAGGGGATGCACTGCAGTGAGTCCAGAGAGTGCACTGGCACCACTGGAGATGCACTGCAGTGAGTCCAGAGAGTGCACTGGCACCACTGGGGATGCACTGCAGTGACTCGAAAGAGTGCACTGGCACCACTGCGGATGCACTTCAATGAGTCCGGACAGTGCACTGTCACCAATGGTGATGCAGTGCAGTGAGTCCAGAGAGTGCACTGGCACCACTGGGGATGCAGTGCAGTGAGTCCAGAGAGTGCACTGGCAGCACTGGGGATGCAATGCAGTGAGTCCAGAGAGTGCACTGGCACCACTGGGGATGCAGTGCAGTGAGTCCAGAGAGTGCACTGGCACCACTGGGGATGCACTGCAGTGAGTCCAGAGAGTGCACTGGCACCACTGGGGATGCAGTGCAGTGAGTCCAGAGAGTGCACTGGCACCACTGGGGATGCACTGCAGTGAGTCCAGAGAGTGCCCTGGCACCACTGGGGATGCAGTGCAGTGACTCCAGTAAGTGCAGAGGCACCACTGTTGATGCAGTGCTCTGACTCCAGAGAGTGCACAGGCACCACTGGGGATGCAGTGCAGTGAGTCCAGAGAGTGCACTGGCACCACTGGGGATGCACTGCACTGAGTCCAGAGAGTGCACTGGCACAACTGGGGATGCAGTGCAGTGAGTGCAGAGAGTGCACTGGCACCACTGGGGATGCAGTGCGGTGAGTCCAGAGAGTGCACTGGCACCACTGCGGATGCACTGCAGAGAGTCCAGAGAGTGCTCTGGCACCACTGGGGATGAAGTTCAGTGAGTCCAGAGAGTGCACTGGCACCACTGGGGATACACTGCAGTGACTCCAGAGAGTGCACTGGCACCACTGGGGATGCACTGCAGTGAGTCCAGAGAGTGCACTGGCACCACTGGGGATGCAGTGCAGTGAGTCCAGAGACTGCACTGGCACCAACTGGAGCTGAACTGCAGTGAGTCCTGAGATTGCACTGGCACCACTGGGGATGCACTACAGTGAGTCCAGAGACTACACTGGCACCACTGGGGATGCAGTGCAGTGAATCCAGAGAGTGCACGGGCACCACTGGGGATGCACTGCACTTGAGTCCAGAGAGTGCACTGGCACCTTGGGGATGCAGTGCAGTGAGTCCAGAGAGTGCACTGCCACCACTGGAGATGCAGTGCAGTGAGTCCAGAGAGTGCACTGGCACCAGTGGGGGTGCACTGCAGTGAGTCCAGAGAGTGCACTGGCACCACTGGGGTTGCAGTGCAGTGAGTCCAGAGAGTGCACTGGCACCACTGGGGATGCACTGCTGTGAGTTCAGAGAGTGCACTGGCACCACAGGGAATGCAGTGCAGTGACTCAGAGATTGCACTGGCACCACTGGGGATGCACTGCAATGAGTCCAGATAGTGCACTGGCACCACTGGGGATGCAGTGCAGTGAGTCCAGAGAGTGCACTGGCACCACTGGGGATGCAGCGCAGTGAGTCCAGAGAGTGCACTGGCACCACTGGGGATGCAGCGCAGTGAGTCCAGAGAGTGCCCTGGCTCCACTGGGGATGCAGCGCAGTGAGTCCAGAGAGTGCACTGGCACCACTGGGGATGCAGCGCAGTGAGTCCAGAGAGTGCACTGGCAGCACTGGGGATGCAGTGCAGTGAGTCCAGAGAGTGCACTGGCACCACTGCGGATGCACTGCAGTGAGTCCAGAGAGTGCACTGGCACCACTGGGGATGCAGTGCAGTGAGTGCAGAGAGTGCACTGGCACCACTGGGGATGCAGTGCAGTGAGTCCAGAGAGTGCACTGGCACCAATGGGGATGCAGTGCAGTGAGTCCAGAGAGTGCACTGGCACCACTGGGGATGCACCCCGGTGAGCCCAGAGATTGCACTGGCACCACTGGGGATGCACTGCAGTGAGTCCAGAGAGTGCACTGGCACCACTGGGGATGCACTGCAGTGAGGGCAGAGAGTGCACTGGCACCACTGGGGATGCACTGCAGTGAGTCCAGAGAGTGCCCTGGCACCACTGGGGATGCACTGCAGTGAGTCCAGAGAGTGCACTGGCACCACTGGGGATGCAATGCAGTGAGTCCAGAGAGTGCACTGGCACCACTGGGGATGCAGTGCACTGACTCCAGAGAGTGCACTGGCACCACTGGGGATGCACTGCAGTGATTCCGGAGAGTGCACTGGCACCACTGGGGATGCAGTGCAGTGAGTCCAGAGAGTGCACTGGCACCACTGGGGATGCAGTGCAGTGACTCCAGAGAGTGCAGAGGCACCACTGGGGATGCAGTGCAGTGAGTCCAGAGAGTGCACTGGCACCACTGGGGATGCAGTGCAGTGAGTCCAGAGAGTGCACTGGCACCACTGGGGATGCACTGCAGTGAGTCCAGAGAGTGCACTGGCACCACTGGGGATGCACTGCAGTGAGTCCAGAGAGTGCACTGGCACCACTGGTGATGCAGTGCAGTGAGTCCAGAGAGTGCACTGGCACCACTGGGGATGCACTGCAGTGAGTCCGGAGAGTGCCCTGGCACCAATGGTGATGCAGTGCAGTGAGTCCAGATAGTGCAGTGGCACCACTGGGGATGCAGTGCAGTGAGTCCAGAGAGTGCACTGGCACCACTGGGGATGCACTGCAGTGAGGGCAGAGAGTGCACTGGCACCACTGGGGATGCACTGCAGTGAGTCCAGAGAGTACACTGGCACCACTGGGGATGCAGTGCAGTGAGTCCAGAGAGTGCACTGGCACCACTGGGGATGCAATGAAGTGAGTCCAGAGAGTGCACTGGCACCATTGGGGATGCAGTGCAGTGAGTCCACAGAGTGCACTGGTACCACTGGGGATGCACTGCAGTGATTCCGGAGAGTGCACTGGCACCACTGGGGATGCAGTGCAGTGAGTCCCGAGAGTGCACTGGCACCACTGGGGATGCACAGCAGTGAGTCCAGAGAGTGCACTGGCACCACTGGGGATGCACTGCAGTGAGTCCAGAGAGTGCACTGGCACCACTGGGGATGCAGTGCAGTGACTCCAGAGAGTGCACTGGCACCACTGTTGATGCAGTGCTGTGACTCCAGAGAGTGCACTGGCACCACTGGTGATGCAGTGCAGTGAGTCCAGAGAGTGCACTGGCACCACTGGGGATGCACTGCAGTGAGTCCAGAGAGTGCACTGACACCACTGGGGATGCACTGCAGTGACTCGAAAGAGTGCACTGGCACCACTGCGGATGCACTGCAGTGAGTCCGGAGAGTGCCCTGGCACCAATGGTGATGCAGTGCAGTGAGTGCAGAGAGTGCAGTGGCACCACTGGGGATGCAGTGCAGTGAGTCCAGAGAGTGCACTGGCACCACTGGGGATGCAATGCAGTGAGTCCAGAGAGTGCACTGGCACCACTGGGGATGCAGAGCAGTGAGTCCAGAGAGTGCACTGGCACCACTGGGGATGCAGTGCAGTGAGTCCAGAGAGTGCACTGGCACCACTGGGGATGCAGTGCAGTGAGTCCTGAGAGTGCACTGGCACTACTGGGGATGCACTTCAGTGAGTCCAGAGAGTGCACTGGCACCACTGGGGATACACTGCAGTGAGTCCAGAGAGTGCACTGGCACCACTGGGGATGCAGTGCAGTGACTCCAGAGAGTGCAGAGGCACCACTGTTAATGCAGTGCTGTGACTCCACAGAGTGCACTGGCACCACTGGGGATGCAGTGCAGTGAGTCCAGAGAGTGCACTGGCACCACTGGGGATGCAGTGCACTGAGTCCAGAGAGTGCACTGGCACCACTGGTGATGCAGTGCAGTGAGTGCAGAGAGTGCACTGGCACCACTGGCGATGCAGTGCAGTGAGTCCAGAGAGTACACTGGCACCACTGGGGATGCACTGCAGTGAGTCCAG